>NC_029790.2:128483149-128494338 GCF_000816755.2 Arachis ipaensis
TTACTAGAGCATTAGATAGTCCAAACGTTCTAGGACCATCGAATCTTATGCGTAAGTAATTATCGGGAATTTGAATCCTACATTGCACATACAACAATCCATTAGCCCACAATAAACCCTTAATGAAACTCAGATCCATAGTTCTTGGCCTATTGAATTGGGAGATACTATAGAAAAAGAAAAAAATATAAGCTAAGGTGACCACATCCTTCTTGATTAGAATGGAAAAACAATCTCATTAATATAATAAGCAATATCGGATATCATATTCTGGTGCTCAAATTGATTTAATTAGTTAGTCATTACCTATGTATGTTCATCACAGGCAACATTTGCAATATTAGATCTATAATATACATGTGACTGAATACTAAAAAAGCTTTAGGACCAAAGGCCAATTAACACAGCACATCTAAATGAACAGGCTCGTCATATCTAAATGATAGTAATAATAACAAATGCCAATTAACACAGCACATCTAAATGAACAGGCTCGTCATATCTAAATGACAGTAATAATAAAACATTCATGTTTTAAATAGGCTACAACTCTACAAGTTGGCTAAAACTGGCCAGATATGTAGCATTACTGGAGTCCATCCACATACTACGGAAATGGCACTTGTGCATTACAATTAAAACCAATAAACCCAACAAGTTCTGAAACTAACTAAAAATTAGTTCAACTAAACTAAGCTTTTACCAATTCAACTATACAAAAACGCTTAGTTCCATGATCAATTCAATAAAACATTCACGTGACCAATCCATACTATGTGATTTCTAACCATTAACTTTCTCTTGTCAGGATCCTAGATATGAAAAGAAAGTAAACTATAGTACAATGTCTTTTTTTTCCAACACAGAAGAAATTGCAATCTGCTATTATTCGTCTGTAAGTTCAACACCGTCAAAACCATTACTATTATCCTGATCAACCAAAGATTTGCCTTTAGGTTTAGAGGATTTGCTAGGTTTTGATGGTTTCTTTATTTTTTCTGCCTGTAACTCCAACACCTTCTCAGAAGGTTTCCGTTTTCTTTTAACACGTGCACCACCAGCATCATCTGCAAAAGAAAATTTAAGTGCCAAATTCCTAAAATGCAAAAGTCTATGTAGTTTACGCAAGCGGGGTTCAAAATTTCAAGACGTATAGCCAAATGAAACGAGACGAAATAAATTTAACTGCAGGTGTCACAATTTTTCTTGTCGAAATAGCAATTTTAAGCAATCTAAAATACACATCTACAAGCATAAGGGACGATTTTACCTTCAACTGGACTTGAGGCTTGATTCGGCATATGTCCATTTGGCCCAGCTTCTTCTGAAAGTGGGGATCCAGTGTTGGTACTGTCCACTAGCTTTGAAGAACTTTCTAGACACTTATCTTGTTCAGGAACATCACGACTGGGAGTTGCTGGCAAGAAACATAACTCTTCTTGAGACATATCAGAGTCGCTGAAAGCAGCATCTTCCTCCACCGTTACAATGTCAACAACTTCATCTTCATTAACATCAGAACCTTTTACCTACGTGCATATGAACTAAGGACTAAACAACGGGAGAAGAAAAACGAAAGAGAAGGACAGCATGACCAATAATCTAGCAACCTCTTACCTTCTCGGTTTCAGGAATCAAATCAAATTCATCTTCTCGCTCTACATACTCCTCGTTTTCCTCAAGCTCTTTGAAATCGGGAGCAAATGCACTCCAATTCTCAGTATAATCTTTAGCCCAAATGTAAACTATTCCATTCAAAGAAACAGATACAACAATAGGACGTACAGGATGCCATGCTAAATCAATAAGAGCTTCCTTAGGCCCTTCAAGAATTTTCACAAGATGCCCAGCCCTATCCCAAATGTAAATCTTGTGTTCTCCTTTGCTAGCAGAACCCCCGACAACCCACTCACCATCACCACTGAAACAGAACCATGGCACGCACTTCACCATCTTTATGATCAATTACAAGAATTTCCCCTTTTGAGTTCCCCACATAAACCAGACTGCCATACTTACTAAAGCAAGCAGCAGTTGGTGTGAAGGAGGTAATTCCATCAGAACACTTGTTACGCGATGGAAGGTTTGGTCCATTGGATATCTCTGAGACAGAAACTTTAAGTGAAGTTGTGTTGCCTGTATTCAAATCAACAATCATTGGAGCACACGAGAGAGGGCATGCTAAGCATAGAGACGGCATAGAGGAACCTGGATGAAGACGGGCTTGTAGAGAGGTTTGTTGCAAGACTATTCTTGTCATTCTTTTACCGCTCAAAACATCCCATAATGATAACGATTTGTCGGCAGCAGATACAAGAATTCGATTACCGCACTTTGACCAACAGACACTGGTTATGGGAGAAGAACATTCATTATCCCGAAGCTCTTTAGCAACTCCCCGGGTTTCAAAATCCCAGACAACACAACTTCCATCATTGCACCCAGCTGATTCAATTAAAAAAAATAATAATAAAGAGCACGTAAGTTGACGACACATAGTATCTCCAACTAGTAATAATTGTGCCCCCACTTTCATGTAAAAATTTGCACGTGAAACTCATTTTGGTAAAGTTTAACCCCAACCAAACATGCCATAAAAGTTCAGCAGTAGCGGTAATATTTACCAAAACCAAAATCACTAAATAGACACGCCATCAATACACAATAATAGATTAAACCAGAACAAACATTACAGCCTGCAAATAATTATAGCAGATGCACCTCTGCCCTTACTGAATGGTATGAAAAATTAGGAACTGTAGAGCGTAAAATACAAAATCTAATCGTTATACAGCTTGCTTTTTATTTTAATAGTGGAGGTAGGTCAAATAAATTTGATATTTTAATCGCACTATTAATGGTATCCCAACAAGCAGTTAATATAACAAAAGCCAATCATCAATAGTAGAAGTTTAAACTTTATACAAGACAATACCATCAGAAAATCCTGAAGTCATGATAGTCTACAAATGTTCAACACACCATAAGTTCACAGAAACTAACATTCTAAAAATTATATCAGGAAGGCTCTTAAGCAAAACACACTAATTGTGTTTGCATTTAGAATGGAGTAAACAAAAAGGTTTTAATTTTATTAATACATTATGTTTGGTTAACCAGTGACAAGAAAGGTAACTTTGGTCAGGGAAAATTTTTCCTAATTTTGAGGGTATATCTAATACCATTGAAGAACCACACCCCAAAAATTAGCTATCACAAATTCACAATTAGAGAACCCAATGCCTTATAAACCCTCCTGTGAATCCCATACATGCATTTTTATACTAAAGTTCCATATATTTCAATTGGATCCTAATTCCTAACAACCCACCAGGATCCCTAGACATAGCACCCATGCTAATGGTACTGAACCTCCTTCAACTCCTGGATCCTAGCATCCCATCATGAGTTCTAGAGAGCAAAGAAACTGCTGAAATTGTGGCATATTAGGAAAAGTTGCTGCTTAGCAGTGGGCAAAGCACTTGAGCATATTAGGATTATCAGGTAGAAACCTAATCTATTTTTCTTTTTCTTTCTTTACTTTCTATGTGTAAATTAGACCACACAGGCATATCAAGTCAATTACAGCCATAATTACATGGGTATTAATCTGCAAATATCTCTTAAGCTTGTCTTTATTATGTAATTAATCCATATAAAGAGGGTTACCAATAATATAAGTTCTCAACACAAAGTTACCAGTTGCAAAGCAAAATGCACTCATAAAGTCCTGCCAATTATTTCAAGCCAATAACATGAATTACAAACAAGCCAAACTACTAAAATTAAGCATAGACTCTCCACCCTTAAATCCAATGATTACTATATCTCACCCCAACATAAGTTGAAATATGTTATTCTATTCTTCTGAACAACTAGAGAAAAGTTACTTGATCACAAAAGTTCCATTCAAAAGTGACAAACAGTTCATTTGTAAAGGCAATTCAAGTATAAAATAAGAGTATTAGGCTTTTTTAAACAGTTCATTAGTGTGTTTACCAGCAAGAAGGGTACCGCGGCGATTGAAGGCAATACATTTCATACAGCCATGCTCCAAATACTCCTCAATCACTTCGGGGAAGTCTCCCTGCAACGGATCTTCAATACATTCACACAATAATGGTTTCAGAAAGAAGGGACAACTAAGCAAACAAAAACAAAAATTAAAATATAAAAAAAAAGCATAGACACAACAGAATCACCACTGTCTTTTTTAGCCGCACCAACCCTTAATTTGTTAATTTCCGGGCATAGTTTACAAAGTTCAAACATCAACTTCGAAAATAGAAGAAAAATATGTTTATGACAAATCATCAAAGTAAGGTAGCCAGGGGGGAAAAAAGGGAAAATATAGCTGAAACAAGTGAAAAAGTCCTCAGAACTCAATGAAGTGAAGAACGAGAGGAATAAAAGGAAGAAAACTAACCAATAATGGGCGTGTTCATTGTTCCACGAAATTCAAAGGTACATTGAGGAGGCCGAGGAGCCAACAGCAACTTTGAGGGGTCTTGCTCCGACAACAGCACAAACTCTTGTGCCGGCAACAACAAACAAAGGCAAAACAGGTTAAGGCTGCAACGATTCTCACGATGATCAGAAGGTGCTGCCTTATTATACTGACAAAGGAAGTGAAATAACATGAGAAATCAATCTTCCTAAAACAGTGGAATTGAAATCAGACCCAAATAGGTGTGTTTTAGGCTTTTGGCATTCGATAGTGTCCTCACCTAAAGTTGTAATACCCGTTGGATTAAAAGTAAAACACATTGCTCAATGCTATTTCAACAAACAACCAGTAATTAGAATAATCTACCATTTTCAACCATGAACTATTTAGGTGAGGGTAAAGTGTGTATTTTCTCGTGACAAGTACCCTAATGCCATGGAATACTTTGCTCAACATCAAAGTTTATCATCAATAACAACACAGCAACAGTAACATCTAAACAGAAGCAACAGCAACAAAAACTCAACATCA
Source organism: Arachis ipaensis (assembly GCF_000816755.2). Classification (NCBI taxonomy): domain Eukaryota; kingdom Viridiplantae; phylum Streptophyta; class Magnoliopsida; order Fabales; family Fabaceae; genus Arachis; species Arachis ipaensis. The sequence goes on from NC_029790.2 coordinate 128,488,128, forward strand.
CAGCAACAAAAGCACAAAGAACACAACAAATTACAAAAACAGATGAGGCAATAACAACTCAACAACACAGCAAGAAGAGCAGAGCATGTGATCAAAGGACAGAGGACCTACCGGAACTGAGGCAGCGGTGGAAGAAGAACACAGCCGAATCAATGGACAACACGGCGCAACGCACGGCCGCGACGGGAGGCGCCGGCTCAATGAGAGAGAGGAGAAAGACGCTGATGCGAGAGAGGAGGGAGAGGAGTGTGGAGAATGGGTTGGGTGGGGTTATGGTTCGATATCGGCTTTTTTCAGGACTCGTTTTGGTCCGAGCCAATTTTTTTGAACCAGAACAACGGTTTTAGGACGCTTTTCCAATTCGAAACCGGTTCTTGAAAGGAACCATTATATTCTAAGGACCGAATTAAGAGAGCAGTAGAACACGAAAATAGATTCTCTCCATTTTTTTATTTGAGAGAATAAAAAATAATTTTTTGTAATTAATTTATAAATAAAATAAAAAAAATAAAAAATTACATTAAAAAAAATTTAAAAGGATTTATTTCCGTAACACACTCCTTCCTAATTTCATTTGGCTTTTAGAACAATGATTTTGACCAAGGTTCTGAAAACCGGACCGGTCATCAAACCGTTTTAGTCACTAGTTCATTGGTTTACTGGTCCAATTGGTCTAACCGTGATTCAACCGGAAAAACCGTTTCATAATAAAATAAATAAATTATAAATAAACATCCTAAATATCTTTCAAATTTAAAACCCTACATAAAATATCACCAACTAAATGTAATTAATCATCAAAATATGCAATAACTTGCTGCAAATTTGTTGACAATTAACATAATTATACTTCCATTAAAAATATCTGGATTGAATTACAATGCACAAGTTAAAGATAGAGAATATTGTCTTAATGTAGATAGGTCAAAAAGTAAAACCAAAAATGATAGTGTTGCACAATAAACACACAACAGAGCCCGAAACAAACACACAACACAACAGAGGCTGAAACAAAAACACAACAAAGCCTGAAACAAAAAGAATCCAACACAAAGGAGTGGTAGCAAGTCGGCGGAGATCAAGAACAGGGACAGTGCAACCAAACAATGAAAACAGAATTTTGTTTATATAACAAAACAATCAAAACATGAATCATACAATCACTAATTGCAAATTTTTTCTTCATAAGAACAGAACAATGAAAACATGAAGCATATAATAAATCAAAAGATCACCAATTGCAAATCTTTTAATAAGAACAGAAGTTAGAACAGTGAAAAATGAAGAAAGATTAGTAGTTTTCAACCCAATTTTAACAAAGCTCATCACAATGATTAACAAAAAAAAAAAGCAATGAAGGAACAGTGAATCAATAACATAAGCAGTGCAAATTCAAGAAACTTTAATAAAATTTAACTACAGAAACAGACAGTAAAGCAGTAATAGAGTTATCAATTTAAAATTTATCATCAAATACATTCAGTGAGCAAAACCAATCAACCAAGTACTGACTGGGCATTCGGAAAAAAAAAAAAAAAGAATCAAAAGAACATTTAAATCACAGCAAAAACACAACAACAATGGGAACATTTAAAACAAAGCAACCCAAAAAAAATATAAAAATCACCATTGCTGAAAACAATGATTTGATCCGTGTATGCTCAAAAAATTAAAAGCTAAGCTTACAGGAAAGTGAAGAATACCAAAACCAAAGAACCTTCAATCACAGCTTAAATCAAGAACAGAAAATCACAACAAAAACAAAAAAATTAAAAGTAACAGAAGAACAACAGAACAACAACACAAGAACAATTAGCAAATTAACAAATTCACAATAACAGTTAAAATTTACCAGAAGAACACTAATGCAAGTGGAATCATCATGCTAATATGTTTTCTGCAAAGATGCTATTTGTGCAGCTAAAATTTTCTAATTACTAAGATCCAATTATTCTAATTTCACATGCAATCAACTTACTAAGTTTCTAAAAGCTAGAAATTATAAAACCAACCAGAAATATGGTTAAAGCATTTCATCAAACATGTTGAGTGCAGTAAAATTAAAACAAAATAAGAGAATTTAAAGCTTAGTATCAATGTGATAGAGAAGAGAACATAATTATTGTAACTTTAATTCAATCTATGAAATAATCCAAACCACTACCAAATCAAATAGTTACTTATTGTAATGGAAATCATAAGTTGCATAGTTTGAAGCAGAGTATTGGTGTTGTGTGAGTGTATTGTCTGGTGGCGGGTTTAGGGAACTCACGGCGGCGACAAAAGAGAGCAGTTCAACGGCTAGGTGGAGCGCGCGGGTTGGTCGCAGTGTTTGAAGCAGAGCAACGTGGCTTCCAGCCGAACACGACTGCGAACTCGAACGGTGAACGGCGAGCGAACGTGAACGGCGAAGAACGCGAACGAAGACGACAGCTGAACGAAGACGCGAACGTGAACGGCAAACAAACGGCGACGGATGCGCCGCTGAGCAGACAAAGACGACGGACGCCGAGGTCGAGGAAGCAGCCGCGATCGGTGACAGCGAACAGGGGTTGAAGACTTGGATCACGAGGGAAGCTAGATAGACGGACGGATGGCGAACTTTGAGTGCGACGGACGCGGCAGTATGCCACTCCTTGCGGCGGTGGTGCAGGCTTACAGTGCTAGGGTTTTTTGGCTGGGGTTGTGTGATTTGATTTCTTTCTGAATGAAAGAAAGAGAGGGGGGGAAAGGGAGAAAGAAACGAAGGAGCTTCCGTTTTTGTCTAAACCGGCGGGTTCCGGTTCGGTTCAACCAGCCGATTCTTGTCTGGTTCAACGATTTTTCACCAATTTTTTAAACGGCGGTTTTATATGTCTGATCGGACTGCTAATGTTGCCGGTTCGAAGTTGAACCGATCCGGTCCGGTTTTCAGAACATCGATTTTGACACAATCCCATCACCAACACCACCATTGGAAGGACAACCATAAAAATCAATCGATGTGCATTATCTATCTTATTGCTTACAATTACAAGTTACATCACAAAGATCAATTAATTTTGTGTAAAACCTAAATAAGAGGTTCATAACTCGGAGGCTGGCTCATATTGTAAATATATCTCAAATCTAGATTTATTATTTTTTCAAGACTTTTTTTCAGTTTGTTTATGAGTTCAACAAACTGGCAAGTTTATTTAAAGACTTGATTCATAAATTATAATTCAAAATAATAAATAAATTAAAAAATTTTAAAAATTATTAGATATATTCTAAAATTTATAAATCATAATTTATTCATATAAATCAATATTTTTTTTGAAATCAAACAGCTCAACACAATAGTAGTGGAGCGACCAGGTTACATAACTAAAAACAAGCGGACCTAACAAAAATAACTACACAAACCGTTCCTATGTCATCTCCGGCATAGCCATCAACAACTAAAGAGATCCCTACCACTCCACTCGTTAGTACTACTCGAAGATATGTTGATGATTTCTTCAACTCCTTTCCTTGTGTGCTGAAAAATCCGTCTATTTCTTTCCAACCATAAGTTCCAGACGATCGCGCAGAAGCACCTCAACCGGTGATTACGCTCCTCCATCCTTCGCGGTTCTTCTGTCCAACTAAGAAAGTGTTCTTTCATCGATCCCGGGTAAGACCACCGTCGGCCAAAGGCTAAAATCCAAGCACTCCATACCTGCCATGCAAAGATACATCCTAAAAACAAGTGATGTACATCCTCCACCCCGTTGTTACAAAGGACACATGTAACATCTTCCTGGCTGATAATTTCAAACCGGCTCAACCTGTCCTTTGTATTCACTCTTCCTATCAGAACAAACCAGACAAAGAGCTCCACTCTAGGCGGAACCAGCCCCTTCCAAATAGTCATGGTGAAGCTATAGCTGGTTACCTCCGCTGGGATCAGTTCCTCCTGCATCACCTGCACAAATGAGTTAGTTGTAAAAACACCTCGCCTATCATATTTCCACACCACTCTGTCCTCTCTGTTATGAAATAATTTCACAGGTCTCAAAACCTCATGTAATGCACTCAGTGATTCCAACTCCCATTGGAAGAGTTCTCGCCTCCATTGGAAGTTCCAAATCCACTCAAGCCCATCCCAAAAACCACAGTCCCCTATAACGGATCCACACTGGTTTGAAACAGAGAAAAGCCTCGGGAACCGAATCTTCAGAGGTCCATCAATCACCCATGCATCCTCCCAAAAACGTGTCCGATGCCCATCTCCAACCTCCATGGACAGGCCTGCGACCATCTTATCCCTTAGATGTTGGTTCATAATGTGTAACTGGCAAATATCCTTCCATGGTCCTCCTCTAGTAGGCGGTTCTTGAGTCGACAGAGGCTCGTTGGGGTTTAGATTATGACAAGAAACTACAACTTTTTTCCACAATGGGCAATCTTCCTTTGCAAATCGCCACCACCACTTAAACAACAGCGCTGTGTTTCGAACCATAGCGTCCCCTACTCCCAGTCCACCTAGTTTCTTCGGCGTCTGGACCACTTCCCACCTTACTAATGCCATACCAGTCCTTCCCTCTTCTGAGCTCCACAAGAATCTTCTCTGTAGCGAAATCAATTTCTCAGCAACAGCTTTCGGCATCTTGAACAAGCTCAAATAGTATACTGGCAGACTGTTCAGCACAGATTTGATAAGTACCAACTTTCCGGCTTTGTTTAGCACCTTAGCCTTCCACAAGCTGAGTTTCTCCTCCACCTTGTCTATGATAGGCTTCCATGTCTTCACCAACCTCGGATTAGCTCCTAGAGATATTCCAAGGTATTTAACTGGAAGAGCATCCCCCTTACAACCCAGTAGGTTATACATACGCTCGACCCATTGCTCGTCACAATTAATTGGAATCAGGCTGGACTTATCAAAATTGATACTCAATCCTGACATCAACTCGAAGAATCGCAGAAGTCTCTTGTAATTCTTTATAGTCTCTTCCTCTGGTGGGCAGAAGATGATAGTGTCATCAGCAAACTGAAGATGTGACAATGGTACCCTATCTCTACCAACCTGCAGCGGTGATATACGACCATTCCTCACTGCCTCTCCAATCATTCAATGCAGCACATCCACCACCAGCACAAATAAAAACGGAGACAGTGGGTCACCTTGCCTCAAACCTCTTTCCATGTTGAAAGGCTTAGATGGCAAGCCATTTATCAGCACCGACATAGACGTAGTGGCTACACACTCCATCACCCATGCTCTCCATTTATGCCCAAATCCCATTTTCTGCAGCACAATGTTCACAAAGCTCCACTTAACCCTGTCATATGCCTTTTGGAAGTCAAGCTTGATTAGTGCAGCCTCTTTTTCTCTTTTTTTGTGTGTTTTTTATTGAGTTTATTATGAATAAATAATTAAAAATTTAACCTAAAAATAATTTATTTTTGTAAAAATAATATTTTAACAAATCAGTCTAACAAATTTTATAGGTTTTGTTTAAAGTATTTTCAATCTTATTCTAGCCGAAAGAAATAATAATATTGGGTAAAAAACAGAAATAAGCTAAGGGAGAAAATAATTTACGTGAATAAGCCAAAACGAAAACTGCTTCATGAATCCACTAACGCACATATATATGTAGTTCGAACCAGCTTGGTTCAAACTCCATTTCTACATAATTCGAACCAGCTTGGTTCGAATTATACACAAACATATGCACACACTAATTCGAACCAGTTTGGTTCGAATTACACACAAACACACGTACACACTAATTCGAACCAGCTTGGTTCGAATTAAATTATTAATTTTTTAACAGCATAATTCGAATTATACAATGAATTACTGTGTGTGTAATTCGAACCAAGCTGGTTCGAATTAGTGTGTGCGTGTGTTTGTGTGTAATTCGAACCAGCTTGGTTTGAATTAGTGTGTATGTGTTTGTGTATAATTCGAACCAAACTGGTTCGAATTATGTAGAAATGGAATTCGAACCAAGCTGGTTCGAACTACATATAAATGTACGTTGGTGGATTCATGAAACCGTTTTCGTTTTGACTTATTCACATAAATTATTTTCTCCCTTGGTTTATTTCTGTTTTTTGCCCAATAATATTCACAAGCAAAAACATCTGTGCATGAATAAAAATGACCAATCAACTTTTCTACAGAATTATATATAAAAATAAATTACATTTATAATTAAAATTTATAAATAATATAATTAAAGATAATTATAATTCA
>NC_029790.2:128502899-128504101 GCF_000816755.2 Arachis ipaensis
CAAAAAATAAACTAAACTTGCATTTTTTTTAAGATATGAATAAAAATATAAAAAACACAGTGATAACTGTAATAAGTAATGTTTTGTGTTCATAAAAAATTTAATATTGTTATTTAAATTAAAAGTTTGATATTTTATAATTAAATGTTTAATTATTTTAATAACTGATTCTTTTATAAAAAAATATATCACATAATACATATAAATAATTAAATATAAATAAATATATTAGTGAGTAATTTTTAGTTATAATAGATGTTTTTGGTAATGATAGATTTGTACATTATCTTAATAGTCTTAATAGTTAATATCTATCTTTCCTTCTTTCTACGCTTTCTCTCTTTTGAGTATTTAATATAATTATCAGGAATTATTGGAATAAAGAGGGCTCATCACAGCTAGAAATGAAACCTTTAGATTACGACCTCTCTATTCTAATATATCACATAATACATATAAATAATTAAATATAAATAAATATATTAGTGAGTAATTTTTAGTTATAATAGATGTTTTTGGTAATGATAGATTTGTACATTCATACGTATATCTTAATAGTTAATATCTATCTTTCCTTCTTTCTACGCTTTCTCTCTTTTGAGTATTTAATATAATTATCAGGAATTATTGGAATAAAGAGGGCTCATCACAGCTAGAAATGAAACCTTTAGATTACGACGTTTCTTCCCTCTCTATTCAACTGAAGGTTGATATACTAACTTTTTTGTTAGCCAAAATATAAAATAATATGAATGTGATTCAATTAGCTGGCAGAATATTTCTACTGCATTATGCAAACCAAATCCTTGCAAATAATGGACCTAATTAATTAAAGGTAAAAAAGTTTACATTAAAAATTAGGAGAATGTTGTTGTGCACTTAATTATTTTAACTTCATGATTAGTGCGCAAAGCAATTCAACATTTTGAAATTAATACTATAACTTACAAATTCATTATTCATAATATAACGTTCAACAGTATTAGAACATATAGATTTTTAAAGGATTTTGTGATAGATTTATAGGTCTTTAATTTAAGGAGCAAAAGTATTAAGTTTTGGAGAAAATTTTGTAATAAATATATAGATTTGAGAGGAAAAATAGATAAACACTCTAGATTCTCTTGTTATATAGGAGATAATTCACCCTTTCTAATAGGATAATATGAGATTTGTTTATATTTAATTCCATACATAACTAT
>NC_029790.2:128504715-128513762 GCF_000816755.2 Arachis ipaensis
AATTCTCCCGTCTTATCTTGTTTACACTGTAAACGAGATAAGACCCATCAGCATAACACGTATATATCTCGTTTACAGTATAAATGAGATAAGGCCTGTACGCACTTATAAGTAGAAGTCGTTTACAGCTTCATTTCGGGTCCCAATTTGACGTAGTCAACCTCTTCCTCCCCTCTTTTAAGCCTTTTCTACCCTATTTTAGACTGATACGGTGATGGCGCGCCAGGCGAGAAACGACGGAGACATCAACAGGCTGAACGAGACGTCGCATTACGTCAGGGTGGCCGACTTCGAGGTTAGTTGCGTTCTGTTTGTTTAATCTAAGTATATGGCCATTATTGGGGTAGTCCTTAAGTGATAAGAACGTAGTTAAATGATTTAAGGATAGGTCTCTAGGAGGAATTTAGAACTATATTTGCTTGTGCAAGGTTGTTATGACATAATTATTGGTTTGGAACTCTGTTTTTCTTGTGCTAGGTTGTTAGTATTTATAACGTTCTAATTAGGATTTCCTTAGTATAGAATATGTAATTTAGGGACATGTGTAGGCTATAAACATGGAAGTAAGGACTTAAGTAGAAGTAGCTGTAAGTTAGATAGAAATATTTGCTTAACGTCTAATTTCCTATGTATCATGTTAAGCTGATCTAATTTGCAACACTCTCCCATACCTGCCATACAGATGCGTGCCATCTACAGATACAAATGGCTTGCAATGCTTGAAGGTCTCGACACATGACAGAAAAGCGCAAAAAACTTTGTCGAACATGCTGTAGTCGCGTACCAGGAGGTGACCATCGTAGAACGGTTTGACGCGTATGTCACAAATGGTTCCAAGAAAATAGCTCTGCAATGCCTAAATTAGCTTGGGCACCTTGTTGTACGACTCTTTCCAATCTCCGTATATTTGTGCAATTGCCTTCTACTTTGCCATCCACACCTTTCTGTAGGATGGTTTGAAGTGATAGCTTGCCTGGACCGCACCTTGCAAAACCAGAATACTCACAAAAGGGTTGGATTACTATGAAGCACGGACACTTTGTTTAATTGCCGTGTCGGCGTGTCGGACACATTTCGGACACGACGCATGGAGACACTCGTTCGACACGCGTGTCTCCCGTGTCCAAACGTGTCCTATCCAAAAAAACAAAAAAATAAGCCGGACACGGCCCAGACACGGCCGGACACGGCCCAGACACGGCCCAGACACGGCCCAATGCCATTTTGGAACATCAATTTCACTTTCAGTCTTTCACCCTTCACTTTAACAAAAAGTTAAAAACCTAACCTTTCACCTCCACCCCCAAACCCGTCTCTGGCTCTGTGGCTCCAACCCACTCACCCTCTCCTCACCGCCAGTCTACCGCCACCTCCAGCCATCGCCGCCACCTCCGGTCGCCACCGCCGTGGATGTTCATCATCTCTCTCCACACCCACTCACTCTTAATCTCAGCATCTTCTCTTCACTGCCGTCACTTCTTCTGTGGTGCTTGTCATCGCCGTTCGCTGCCGTTCGCTGCTGTTCACTCCCCGGTTCGCCACCTCTTCGTTGCCGTGTTCGCCACCTCTCCGGTCACCACTTCTAACGTGACCGTTGCCCTGCTCTCGTGCTCTTCTGCATCCTCCATTTCAAGTAAGGGAGAATATTTATTTTTCCATCAATCAATTTTCTGGTTCTGTATTTCTATTTTTCTCTGGCCTCTGTGCTTCTCTTTGGTTCTGATTTGTTTTATCATTTTTGTGCTTCCATTTGATTTTGGATTTCTATTTTGTTATGTGCATCTCCTTGGTTTGGTTTTGTTTTGTTTTGTGCTTCTGGAATTAGATATTGTTAGAGACTTCTTTCATAATTTTTTACTGCTGCTATGAGAAGATTAGAAACTAGAAAGTAATAGAAAGACACAGAACTGATAGAAAAAAGACAAGAGGAAAAAAACTGGATTGATTGTTAATTTGTTTTTTAGCATACATAATATGGCAGTATTCAGCACTTATGTATATGAAGTGGAATATGCAGTGACTTGTAAGATTCCTAGAAATCAATTTATTTTGAGTTTTAGTGTAAATGTCTAGACTCTAGATAGCAATTTGTCTATACTATAATTTGTTCTATATGCATTTATGTATATGCTGTTATTATATATATCATGGTTCTAATGCTAATCCTGATTCATAGCTTTAGGTTATGTTTCTCTTCTTAGTAATCATGTTCATATTGAAGGATTATTTGTTAAGGTTTTGTTGTGGTCATTGGTAATTCGCACCTTTTATAATATGTTTTTATTTGTTTCTTTTGTAGTAAACATTAAACAATAATAGCTGGGAATGAACTCAGCTTACTTACACAAATGTTTAGTATTATATAATAATTTTCTTTGGTTTTGTTTTCTCTTAATGCTTTTTTTGGTTCTGTTTTGCTCAAGAAATTGAATTATAAAAAAATAATTTTATTTTTTAAATTATTGTAGGATTGTGAGAGATGAGTTCAGAGAGTGTTCAAAACAATTTTGAAGAAAGTGTTGATAAGCCTTTATGGAAATTTGTAACAAAGAAAGATAAAATTGAAGGGGGCGGAAATCTTGAATTTCAATGTAAATTTTGTAAAGTTTTATTCAGTGGTTCTTATACTAGAGTAAGAGCACATTTATTGAAGATTTCAGGAAAAGGAATTAGATTTTGTGCAAAAGTTACATCAACAAAGCTTGAAGAACTTAAGAAACTTGATAGTGAAAGTACATTGTTGCATGAAAGTAAAAAGGCTAAGTCAATTCCTCTTCCACCCTTATCTAATGCAAGTGAAATTGATTCAAGAAAAAGAAGAGCTACTGGACCTTTAGAGAAAACTTTTAATATGAATGCAAGGGAGACTCTAGATTTACATATTGCTAGAATGTTTTTTTCATCTGGATTACCTTTTCATCTAGCAAAAAATCCGTATTTTGTCAAAGCTTTTTCTTATGCTGCCAATAATTATATTGATGGTTATATTCCTCCTGAATATAATAAATTGAGGACAACTTTGCTTGAGAAAGAGAAGCAACATGTGGAGAGAATGTTAGAACCTACTAAGAATTCATGGAGTGGAAAGGGAGCGAGCATTGTAAGTGATGGATGGAGTGATCCCCAAAGAAGGCCTCTTCTTAATTTTATGGCTATAACTGAAAGTGGGCCTATGTTTTTGAAAGCTGTAGATTGTTCAGATGAGATCAGAGACAAGGATTATGTTGCAAAGCAAATAAGAGATGTCATAAGAGAAGTCGGTCTCTCAAATGTAGTGCAGATTGTGACTGATAATGCGCCGGTTTGTAAAGCGGCTGGTTTATTGATTGAAGCTGAATTTCCATCTGTTTTTTGGACTCCTTGTGTTGTTCATACTCTCAACCTTGCTTTAAAGGACATTTGTACAGCTAAGAATACAGAGAAGAATAATTTTGTTTATCAAGAATGCTCATGGATTACTCAAATTGCTGACGATGTTTCTTTTATAAAAAATTTTATTATTAATCATCATATGAGGTTATCTATTTTCAATGAATTTAATACATTGAAGTTGCTTAATGTTGCTCCTACTCGATTTGCTTCTACTATTGTGATGCTCAAAAGATTTAGGTTGTTAAAGTAAGGCCTCAAAGAGATGGTTATAAGTGAGAAGTGGTCTTCATATAAGGAAGATAATATTGGCAGAGTTGAAGTTGTTACAGAAAAGATTTTGAGTGAAAATTGGTGGCAAAAAATTGATTATATTCTTGCTTTCACAAATCCTATTTATGATGTTTTAAGAAGTACAGACACAGATGCACCTACTCTTCATTTGGTCCATGATATGTGGGATTCAATGATCAAGAAAGTAAAAAGTGCTATATATCTCTATGAAAGAAAAGATGAACAAGAGTCATCGTCCTTCTACGATGTTGTGCACTCAATATTAGTTCAAAAATGGACAAAAAGTAGCACACCTCTAATTGAATCATTATTAATTTATGCTTAAACACTAATTATATAGGTATTATAGCCACCAATGGTTGAGAGAAGATCTTACACGAGTTTCTCCTCATCAAGATATTGAGATCACTAATGAGAGAGTTAAATGCTTGAAGAGGTATTTTCCTAATGAAGAAGAAAGGAGAAAGGTAAACATTGAATTTGCAAACTTTTCTGATGGTAGAGGTGTCTTTGATGATTATGACTCTTTGAATGATAGAGGCATAGTTGATGCAAAGTCTTGGTGGCTAATTCATGGTAGTAAAGCAAAATTTCTTCAACCAATTGCTCTTAGGCTACTAGGGCAACCATCTTCATCTTCTTGTTGTGAAAGGAATTGGAGCACATATTCTTTTATCCATTCCCTGAAAAGAAACAAGTTGAAGCCTAAACGTGCAGAAAATTTAGTATTTGTCCACACTAATCTTCGTCTTCTTTCAAGAAAAACTCCACAATATAATAAAGGAGAAACTATGATGTGGGATATTGCTGGAGATGCTTTTTCACCAATTGATGAAGAAAATGGTGTTCTTGAAGTTGCTCACCTTTCTCTTGATGAACCGGAGTTAGAAAGAGTGACTTTTTCTAATGATGAAGATATCAACCATATATGATGGAGAAAGAATGACTTTAGATAACTTTTTTTTTGTGTACATGTGATGTACAAAATTCTTACTATCTTTATTAAGACATAGGAATTTAGAATTTTATCTTTTGAATACCTATACACTTTAGGAAAAATACATATCATATGGTTGTTTTTGAAAATATCTCTATTAAGACATATCTCTATTTAAATATATTATATTATTAATATATGCGTGTCCCCGTGTCCGACAACTTTTTAAAATCCGCGTGTCGCCGTGTCGCGTGTCGTGTCGTGTCCCGTGTCCGTGTCCGTGTCTGTGCTTCATAGGTTGGATTGAATCAACGGCAATATGACCCTATAGATCAGATTGCTGTCTAACTAACGATGGTCTTGAGACATGGTGGGTACTACACAACTGTGTACTCCGCCAACCCTCCGAACTTCCCTGAACACAACAAAACAGTATTGCTTCAGCCATATCTCAAACCTACTTAATATATCATACAGAAGTACCGAAAAGTACAATTAAAGTTGAACTTACCAGTATCTGAGGTTCTGCCGAAGCGCCCACACGGAGGCTCCATTGACACCCATTGTCAGCTTGACGGCACTGCACATGGTACTTTAACCGGTCCGATTTGATCACCCGGTACTCCGCACTCCTGCGAATATTGTAGTTCTTCACACCCTGAAGCACTGCCTCTCGACTTCTGAACATGTGGCCGACCCGAAACTCTACCCCTCCGTCTAGGTTGTAATCCTCTTCACCCGTGTTAGAAAATGAAGTCCTCTCATGCATGGCGTCCATATCCAGACTATGATAGTGACTTGGCACTGCCGATAGCGCTGGAATTGGATGAGGTGGAGGCAGGACATGGTGCGCCACAGTCTGGGTAGGTGTCTCCGGAACAAACTCATCCTCATCCCCACCATCGGACGAATCACTGTCCGCACTGTTCGCCACGTAATCATCGTCCAACTCCTCCTCACCCTCCTTTGCATCATTCACTGGAATGGCGACATGAATGGACGGTGGTGCAAGAGGTCGGTTGTCCTGTACATAGGTCGAGTGTATGGAACCACCGCAACCACTATGTCCCACCTCGGCGGAAAGCTCCATTACCTGCTCCACCACGATCCTCCGATGAATGTCGAATATCAGTCGCACATGCTCGTCTTTTTGAAGTCGGAATAGCCGAAACTGAAAGATTGCGTTACCCATGGGTGCCACCAACCTATATGCCACCCTTCCGATCTCCCTCACTTCTGTACCACCGAACTTGCTCAATATCAAACTCTTCAAATCCGACAACGTATTCACATGCATGCTGAGTGCGAAACAATATCGGATCCTCACACTCAAATGTCACCCCGTTGTCGCCATTTCTCATACGACAATTGGGATAAACAAGCACAACTAAGTGTGGACTGTTACTGGCCATTGATGCCTTATTTTTGTGAGAAAAACGAGACAGGAAAATGATAGAAAATATTTGTGGAAAATACCAAAAGTTACACATCCTTTTATAGCTACTGCTAATTTGTCTTCTTCTATCTCGTTTACAGTATAAACGATATATATGTATCTCATTTACACTGTAAACGAGATATACACGTGTCATGCTGATGGGTTTTATCTTATTTACACTGTAAACGAAATATATGAAATATTATCTCGTTTACACTGTAAACGAGATAAGAAGGAAAATTTTAAATCGATAAATATTTTTTAAATTATTTATCTTGATAAAAATTATATTTATTTTATTTATTAAAAAAAATCCGAAGTAAAAAGCTAAGATAATAGTATTATTTACTTGAGATGAATATATTTCAATTATAGGAGAGGCAAGTGATGCAACATAACCTAGATCAATTTTGTCTTTTTTCACTCTCATCTAAGAGTCCGTGTTTTTCACTATGATACAGGAGAGATAAATGATACAACATGTTCTTCTTCTTCTTTTCTATAGTTGTTCATTATATTTAAGTGTGTCTTTTCTCCTTTTATGTTTATACTTTTTGATCTTCTGCTCTCTTGTCTTTCAGCTTTCTTCTATCTGTGTCATTCTTCTTCTCATTCATTTCGTTTCTCTCTTTTTTATTTTTTAGTTTTAGTTGAATTAGATTTTTAAACTTAAGTTAGAAAATTGAGTTAAACTTATCATAAATTTTTAAAACAGACTTACAATATAAAATGTGATGATTGATAAAAGACCCTTATTTTAGTTAATATTTTAAATTTAATTTAAATAAGTTAAACTATGATTATTTATTAGACTAAATATAAATCAATCACATATTGCCATGTCAAAAAAGATAAATTCTCCTTATAATAAAGGATTTCGGAGTGTTTGCCCGAAAAAAATTATCAAATCTCTAAAGAATTATAATGATGGACTTATTTATAGGTCCTTAAACGAGATGAAAGATTGATGAGGATCGGATGCATTATATATGGCATTATAATTTTTGAGAAACTTAAAAGTCCTTTTTCCAAGTACTTCATTGCTGGATATTTTTTTCTACTCGAAAAGTTTTAAAATTTTCGATGGAAACTTATTATTACATTTTTTTTCCTTGTTGAGAAGGTTATAAATATATTGCAAAACTAGTATTAGGGGTGCACATGGACCGGGTGAAATCGGGTTTTCGAAATATACACCGGGTCTATTTATTAGACCCGAACCCGATGAAACTAACACACTTTCGGACCACAATTATACCAGGTAAAAATCGGGTCATTAACATTACATTACGTTGATTACCTTCTTGTAAGCTAGCATGTAAAAATATCCAAATTTCCAAGACTCCAACCATTATTTGACATGGTAAAATTCACTTAGAAAAATATAACAAGACCCTTCTTTAAAATTAAAGCATAACCACAATCAATACTAAAGTATAACCACAATCAATACTAATATTGTTTAATAACACCAAATATTTAAGTCAATACAAATAACATAATATTATGCATTAGTCTTATGCATTCTAAACATAAAACATTAACTTATAGTCTTATAATGACTAATAACACAAAATATTAAGGTTTACAATATTTAAATTCCACATGAGAATAGCCATGATCCATCACTAATAACACAAAATATTAATTGTGTATGATGACCGGGCCACCGGGCCGAGTTCGGGTGACCCGAGCTATGACTCGGACCCGACCCGAAATAATGACCGGGTCTATTTTTGAGACCCTTACCCAGCTCTAAACTCGGTGAAATCACACCAAATTAGCCCCTAAAGTGTTTGGGGTCGGGTCGGATCTTCGGGCCGGACCGGACCATTTACATCCCAGACTAGTATTTTTATTCGTAATAATATTATGAAAATATAATTTTTTAAAAATTACATCGATTTTGTTTTGATATTATAGATTATAGTATAAAAGATTTATAAAATTAAATTACTTTTACAAAAAGGTCGTAAGAGACAAAAGTTCCGTCAACTAAAAAAATCAGGATTTTCATAGATAAAAAAATCAAATAAAATATTTTTAATTATTATTTTTATGTAAAAGGGTTTAATTTTTTTACTAATAATTAATTTTAGCATTCGTTATCCAAAATTTGAAAGAATTTAACGTATATACTTTTACATTTGATTAGGTGTTAAGTCTATTGCACAAATAAAAATAATTAATTTTTATGCTTACTATTTAAAAATAATATTTTTTCTCTCTATGTATATAAAAATATAATTAGATATTAGCATAAAAAAATTTATATTGATAGTTATAAAATTAACTCAAAATTATTTTTTTAAAAAATAATTGAATCTTAATTCTAACTTTTAATCACAACATTAGTATTATCTCTAAATTATATGAAATAAATATATGAGAGTAAGAAGAAAAAACTCTTTAATTTTAAAAAAAAAATATTTGATTTTAATTACAATAAAAATGTGACATGTGATATATTTTAATTATAAAATTAATAATATATAATAGATTTTTCAAAAGATATACCCATCTTATTATTCAAATTTAATTTATGAAAGTAAATATTGCTATTTTCTAATTGATAATATCGTTTTTATTATATGTTATTTTACCTTTAACTTCTTATGAACCATCTTTCATCACTAAAAAAACAATAACAAGAACAGAAGATAATAACTAAAAAAAAGTCACATAAAAGAGTGAGTAATAGTAAATATCAAATTAGAGAGTGACAATATATTACCTCCTTTTGTATACAAAGCACCGTTTAATACTTTAAGTCTTTAAGTAATATTTTAAATTAACCTTCAAAAAACTTTTAGTTGATCAATTTAATATTCAACAAACTTTAACCATTAACTAAGTCCATAACACTTATTTAATTAAACAATTATCACGTCAAATTTTGATAAAAGTTTACAAATTAATTCTTATCGTTATTTACTAAATCCTTTCATATATATAAACGTGAGAATTAATTCGTCTAATAAAATAAACGTTTTGAGAATTCATTTATTT
>NC_029790.2:128514015-128514837 GCF_000816755.2 Arachis ipaensis
AGGGGATGTCTCCCTACTCTCTATTTCCGCCTTCATATTTGCTCCCCATCTCCGTCTTCATTTTTCGCCGCGGGAGAATATTGCTCCCCATCCCCATTTTTCACGGGCCCCATTCTCCGCGGGACCCCATTCCCCATTCTCCATCTACATAATACTTCTAACTAATTATTAATTTCCATATGAATAGAGCTGCAAGTATCTATCTTATACAAAAAGTCTAAATGACACGATGTGACTTCTTTCGAAATGACGCAATGGAGAGACGCAACGACGAGTCAAAGGACAAAGCAGTGGATGAGGTGGGAGACGCGGCAACAGAGAGGAGAATGGACACGACGGAAGAGTTACGAAAAGGAACAGCAGAATTACGAAAAGAAACGACGCAAATAGAAATTACGACGCGGTAAGGGTGATGGTACGGTGAGGTGTGACGATGCGGTGAGAAGGGTGGCGAGGGGGTGGCTGCAGAGAGGTTGGATGGAGTATGGACAGCGTTAGGGATCTCTGAATTGAAGAAGTGTTATGCAAATAAAGATTAGGAGTTTTTGGTTTCTATATATATGTGTGTGAGAAATGACTAAAAAACATATATGAGAAATAAACTATTAAGAATAATTCAGGAAATTCATAAATTTCGGGAAATAGCAGGGACGGGGCGGGGATCCCCGCTCGGGTCCCCATGCCTACTTCGAAAAAATTTTGTCCCCCATCCCCATCCCCGTGAAAAAAATTTTCCACAATCGGATCCCCATTCGGAGCAGTCCCCGCAGGATCCCCGCGTCTCGGGGAGTTTTGCCATCCCTAATATAAATTGAGTTTAGT
>NC_029790.2:128515918-128516266 GCF_000816755.2 Arachis ipaensis
TAAATTGACACTAATTAAAAAAAATAGACCTTCATTCAATACGACTTAAAACAGAACGATCATTACACTAATGAAACGCGGAATTTGATGAAACTCTTTCATTATTCTATTGTTGTCGATTTGTTGCTTTTAAATTTTTTCATCGTTGGCTGGGTGGCGACAAATTTAAAGCCTCTCAAATTCACCTCATTCTGCCTCTGCCATAGATAATCTCGGAAGCTCAAGAAATCGCCATCGAAAAAGGAAACTCAACTGTCTATCATTGCTGTTGACTGGCTAGCTTCAAGCACAAAATCGATCCGGAGAATAACCTTATCTTCAGAAAGATACTATGACCATATTGACTCT
>NC_029790.2:128516773-128536311 GCF_000816755.2 Arachis ipaensis
ATTTTAAATATTTCTTAATTTTTTTTTTGTTATATGACCGAACAAGTTGGCACAAATGAAAAAAACTCCTCCATTACACTAGTGAAGTTTGATGAAACACTTTCATTACTCCATTGTTGTCAATCTAATGTCTTTATACATCACCATCCTTCCCTAACTAACAGCTCGTCTTCAACGTGATAGTATTCTTTTATTGTTATCAACCCAAAGTCTTCAACATCTTCCTTCATCAAGCCTTACCATCATATCTTTTTCTTTCCTATTTGCGTTACTCCTTAGCTTCTTCGGTTCATCTCTATTTCGGTCTCTTTCATTAAAGATGACATCCCATCTTCAAGATCAGACGACCATAATGACAAAATTCTTTAAATAAATTTGATAAAATTTTTTAATAAGATAAAATTTTGGCGATTGCATAACTGTGATTTTTTTAAATTTGGTACATAGATTTTTAACTCATTTTTTATCTATTATTTACTTTAATTTCAAAATTCAGTTATCCTATTTTTTTGGACAGACACTCTATTTTTAATATTCATATATTTTTTTGTTTTGAATTTCAGTATAATATTTCTAATACTTAAAAAAAAATAACGTTTAAGGAAGTCTAATTTCATAAATTATCGATGATGATGGGACCAAGAGGCTCAACCTTTCAGTGACGACAATTGGAATCAAAGGAGTTACAGATCATGCACAATCAGGTGGATGGTGGTGATTGGTGAGGCAATCATTGTTTTGAAAGAGAAAGAGATAAAGTTTGATTAGTTTCTATTCTTTTTGTTTTATTTTTTTTTTAATACCCATAGCTTGATATAAATAGTACGTTTTAGGATCACACTTGGAGACTATAAATTTTTATTAATTAATTGTATGTGAATAGTATTGTTCTAGTATAATGAAATTGCAATTTACAAATTAAACCTCTCTTCTTTTTCTTTTTTTTTTTTCTTGAAATTTGACTAAAAAAACATGAATTTTATTTTTCAAAAAATAGTTTAATAATTAAAAATTGAAGGACATAGTAGTTAAAAGCTAAGGTTGACATTTGATATAATATTCAATTCTTAATGATTCAAATTAAATAGAGATAAAACCATGGATATCCACGAGTAAGTAAATTTAAGTTTTTAAAAGATATTTTCTGCCTGCAATTTTGGGTATTTTATAAATTAAGAGAAGAGCAACTAATAATTTTAACCCTCAAAAGAGATATAATTTTATAAGAAAAACAAAAAACATGACTCCTGAAGATAAATTCTTGCTTGTCAAGATAAACCAACTATAAAACTCGTGACTGTGAAAAATAATAGAGCTGCCTTTGTGGTACATTAGTTGCTGATGTAGCCATGTGCATTTAGTGAAATTACTAATTTAATGCTATCAAAAATAGTCCCGATCACGTTGCCACGGTCATGTAAGTGTATATAGCCAGATAACTCCATGCACATAATGCAGAAGCAAAAGTAGTTACAAACTGTTAAAGCAGTTGGAAGTTGTTAATGACAGTTCAGCAGTTAGTTACACTAAATCAATTACACTCACCCTTAGTTAGTTATTCCCAACCTCAACAATCTGTAATCACACCTTATAAATATCTTCACTGTACCTCCTTTATGATTAGCTTTTCACAATTAGTAATGAACAACAATATTGTTCTCTTTCACACTCTTCTACACTCTTCTCTTATCTTCCTTCTCTGAGCCCTCAAAGCTCTTATCTATTCTCCTTCTTTCTTCAAGAATCTGATACCTTACATGGTATCAGAGCTTCGATTCTGATCCAATGGCTCTACCCGACTCTTCCGCAACGCAAGCTCGTTCAACTTCACCCATTGCTGCAATTGCAAACTTTCCTGCAACAATCAAATTAGATGAAGACAATTTCAAAGCCTGGAATAGACAAGCTCTGGCCTGCATCAAAGCAAATCGATTACAAAGCCATATCTCAGCACGCTCAATGCCAAGAAAATTCAACTCAGTGGAAGATCAAGAAGCTGAACGGGTGTCTCCAGAATTTGAAGAATGGGAGCAAAGAGATGAATGTCTTGTAGCGTGGATGCTGTCTACAATGTATGAATTCTTTGTAAACAAAGTAGTTGAATATCAATATGCCCATGAAATCTGGAAAGTTCTTGAAGAACACTTTGCAGCCAGAATAAAATCAAAGATCAAGTTGCTGAAAACTCAGCTGAAATCAATCAAGAAGCACGGTTCATCCGCAGCAGAGTTCATCACAAAGATTAATAAAGTAGCAAACTCTCTCTCTGCCCTTGGGGCTCCGTTAACAAAAGAAAAATATTTTGAATGCACACTCGTAGGATTAGATGAAGAATTCAGTGCCTTTATCACCATGGTTAATGGAAGATCTGATCATATGTCCATCAATGAATTAGAATCACAACTGTTAGCACAGGAAGAAGTGAATGAGAGATTTCGCAAAGCAAATCTGAATATGGTGCATGCAAATCTAGTGCACAAGAAACCTGATTCAAGCAAGGAAGCAATGGAGTATCAAACTGAAGCACCATATGAGAGTTACGCAAGAGACTATGGCAGAGGTCAAACAGGTCGAAGAGGCAGAGGAAGAAATTTCTTCAGATCAGGCAGATCGTGGTGGTAGAACAACAGACCCCAGTGCCAAGTGTGTGGGAGGACAGGTCACACTGTATGGCAGTGCTATCATAGATTCAATTTGGATTACCAGAATCCACAGCTCCAACACCCCAACACTGGACCTCCACCACCAAATGATGGATTTCACTAACAAAACCAACTGATCCAGCCCTATTACCAACCTAACCAACCAGCCCAACCCTATTACCAACCCCAAAGCCCACATGCTCAGCCATACAGGCAGCCACCTCAACAACCTCAGCAAACAAACCAAAATCCTCAAGCACTACTCACCACTCCAGGCACCAGCTCAGATCCAGGATGGTATCCAGATTCAGGAGCCTCTCACCACATCACATTCGACCAATTGAACCTAATCAACAGCTTAGAATATTAGGGACCTGAACAGGTGTTTGGAGGTAATGAAAAAGGTATGAGCATTGCTAATATTGGAAGGTCTATCATTCATGCATCTATGTCAAACAAAACCTTCAAACTTCAGAATTTGCTTCATGTTCCTACAATTTCAAAAAATCTAATCAGTGTATCAAAGTTTGCATTAGATAATGGAGTATTCTTTGAATTTTGGCCTTACCTATGTGCTATAAAATTTCAGGAGTCCAAGAAGGTTCTGCTGCAAGGCAGACTTAGGAATAGATTGTATAGATTTGATGACATTTAGGTTCAAAGACCAAGCTGCAAAGTTGAAAAAGAAAAAAGCAGCCAATGCTGAAAAGAGCATTTGTACAAATGTCAGTGTCAAACTTGTACCAAGTGAAAAAGAAGAAAAACATGTGGTCTGCTGTCATGAGTCAAAAAAAAAAAAAGAAAAGTGAAGAAAAACAAAAAACAAGTTGCAGCACGTCAACAGAAAGTGCCAATAGTGCAACCAGCTCTAGTGTCCAAAGTAGTGTCAATAAGAATGTCCATGAAGACTCAAATGTAAATGCAAACTTTGACAGTGTTTAAAGTAGTGTCAATAGGAATCTCTACAAAGATTCAAATACAAATGCAAACTTTGATACAATTTCTTCCCAATTCAATACAAACACCTTTTCCAACACTCTTAACTGTACTGCTGCATTTTTAAATCATTGTGCATCTGATTCCAATACTACAATGAACAATGACTGCCATGGCAAACCTCCAACTAATGCTGCATTGAATTCTTGTGCAATAACAATAAACTCAAGTAATGCATCACATACTTGTAGCAATCACCCCGCCAATTCCCTTTACCATAACACTTACCCAGCCAAAACCTCACCTAATCAAGTCACACACACGACTCCCACTACCAAAACAACAACCGAAATCCCACCCAACCAAATCATAAGCACCAATACCAACAACTCCCTAGACCTTTGGCACACACGACTTGGCCATCCCTCCACCAAAGTCACCAAAACCGTTTTGGCTAGCCTCAATATTCACTCACTCCAGGACAACACTCCCATTACTTCAACCTGTGAACCTTGCTGCATCAACAAAATACACCAACTCCCATTTCCTTCCTCCCAAACACAATACACCACACCCTTAGAACTTATCTACTCCGACATTTGGGGGGCCTGCCCCAATGCCCAATAAGTCCGGTTACAGATACTATGCATATTTCGTAGATGCATTCAGCAGATACACATGTACCTATCTACTACAAACCAAGTCCCAAACCTTCTCAGCCTTCTGTCAATTTCAAACCATGATTGAAACCAAAATTGGCCACAAAATCAAGGCTCTTCAAACAGACAATGGTGGTGAATATCTTTCAAAACCCTTCACCCAGCATCTTGCAAACCAAGGAATTCAGCACCGACTTACTTGTCCTTACACACACCAGCAAAATGGGTGTGTTGAGCAAAAAAATAGACATCTAACCGAAACCTGCCTCACCCTACTCTCTCAAGCCTCTCTACCTCTCTCCTTTTGGGACGAAGCCATCCTAAATGCAACCTTCCTGATAAATCGCTTACCCACCTAAGTTCTCAACTTCAAAACTCCTCTTGAAACCCTCTTCCACACCACACCTGACTATCAGCACCTAAGATCTTTCGGATGCACATGTTACCCCTTGTTAAAACCATACAATAAACACAAATTCGATCACAAATCTCATAAATTCATCTTCATAGGGTACAGTTCAGACCACAAAGGCTACAAGTGCCTATCCCCATCTGCAGAGTCTATATGTCAAGAAACGTAATTTTCTGGGAGCATGAATTCCCTTACCTAACTCTATTCAAAACCCCACCACCTAAACCAACCAACCCAGTCCTCTCCCCACCCTCAAACTTCACATTTTGCCAAATCCCTCAACCCCAGCCCTCCCCTAGTCCCTCTTCCTCACCTGCATGCATAGACATTCATGATACACCTTCCACTAATATCAATGTTGTATCTAATTCATTACCTAATTTATCTGTTGCAGTCACTGAGCACAATGCAGCCACTGACTCTGTTACCACTGCAGATTCCTCTAACTCTCTGTTGCAGGCAGCTATAGAATCAATGCCTCCAGCACCCGCTGCTCAGAACACGCATGCAATGGTGACTAGAAGCAAAAATGGCATCTTTAAGCCACGAGTGTTCACAACTACCTCAGCCTCAGCTGCGGAGGAATGTGCCGATCAGAACCTGCCAAAGTCAATAGAACAAGCTCTTAGTACCCCCACACTGGAGAGAAGCTATGGAAGAAGAATCCTCAGCCTTACAAAACAATCGTACCTGGCGGCTTGTCGATCCTCCAGCTCACTCAGCTCCCATAGGCTGCAAATGGGCGTTCCGAGTAAAAAAGAATCCAGACGGCAGCATCTAGGAGTACAAGGCCAGGCTTGTGGCAAAGGGGTTTCATCAGAAGCAAGGAGTGGACTATGATCAGATCTTCAGTCCAGTAGTGAGACATGCGACTGTTAGAATCATGTTAAGCATAGCGCTAGCCAAGGGATGGAAAATTCACCAGTTTGATTTCAACAATGCATTCTTGAATGGTGATCTCTATGAAGATGTATTCATGCAACAGCCTGAGGGTTTTGTCTCTTCCAACAAACAGCAAGTTTGCAAGCTCCAAAGATCACTCTACGGGCTCAAGCAAGCTCCAAGGGCATGGTTTACAAAATTAAGTGCTGCTCTCAACCAATTTGGCTTCTCAAGCACCAAATCTGATGTATCCCTCTTCACCAAACTGACAGCCACCTCTGCCATCTACATTCTTGTCTATGTTGATGATATACTAGTCACTGGCACCTCTGAAAGTGAGATTACCACCCTCATGGCACAATTGCACAATACCTTCTCACTAAAAAGCCTTGGAGAAATGCACTATTTTCTTGGAATTGAAGTCCACAGAAGCTCCACAGGCACAGTCACATTAAAACAAACCAAATACATTAGAGACCTACTAAAGAAAGCTGATATGAGCAATGAAAAATCTGTCCCAACCCCTATGACCTCCTCCCTGAAACTCTCTGCCTTTGGTGACACTGCATTTACCAACCCCACAATGTACATGTCAATTGTTGGTGGCCTACAATATGCCATAATAACCATACCAGAAATCTCCTTCTCAGTGAACAAAGTAGCACAGTTTCTTCATAATCCCCTTGAATCCCATTGGAAGGCTGTCAAGCGTATTCTCATATATCTAGCAGGAACCATACAACACGGGCTGAGATTCAGCAAATTCACCAACCTCGGAATATATGGATTCTGTGACTCAGACTGGGCCAGTGATATTGATGACCGAAAGTCAACAAATGGCTATGCAATTTACTTGGGATCAAACCTGGTGTCATGGGTGAGCAGAAAACAAACTGCAGTATCCAAAAGTAGCACTGAAGCAGAATTCAGGGGCATCTCAGATGCTGTAAGTGAGATCATTTGGTTACAAAACTTGCTAGGAGAAATAAAACTCCCTTGTTCTACCAAGCCTATAGTCTACTGTAACAATCAGAGCGCTGTACTATTGTCAGCAAATCCAATTCTACACAACAAATCCAAACATTTTGCACTAAGTCAGTCTTTTGTTAGAGATTTTGTCACCAAAAAGGAAATCTTTGTGCAGCATATTCTAGCTCAGGATCAACTAGCAGATACTCTAACAAAGCCTCTCCCAGCAGCTACTTTCCTGAGGTTTAGGGATTTATTAAGAGTGTTTGAAGCAGCACACTAATGTCTGGAGCAGCTGAGGTAGCCTTTGGTTTTAAGGGGGCATGTAAGTGTATATAGCCAGATAATTCCATACACAGAATGCAGAAGCAAAAGTAGTTACAAACCGTCAAAGCAGTTGGAAGTTGTTAATGACAGCTCAGCAGTTAGTTACACTAAATCAATTACACTCACCCTTAGTTAGTTACTCCCAGCCTCAACAATCTGTAATCACACCTTATAAATATCTTCACTGTACCTCCTTTATGATTAGCTTTTCACAATCAGTAATGAACAACAATATTGTTCTCTTTCACACTCTTCTACACTCTTCTCTTATCTTCCTTCTCTGAGCCCTCAAAGCTCTTATCTCTTCTCCTTCTTTCTTCAAGAATCTGATACCTTACAGGCCATCATAATAATGGTAGCTAGAATCTCGATTTAAGTCTTAAAATCCTTTGATATTACGATTTTAAATGAGTTAATCGATTTTATGAAATTTTTACTAAATCTGATTATTTTACAATTAAATTTTGTTAAAATTTTACTTTTTACATACTTAATTTACTTTTTTTATTTTACGTAAAATCTTAATTTTCTCTGCCTTGCATCATACAACACTACACCGTTCCGAATCAAAAAACAAAGACCATCATGCCCATGCTTACACAACCATAACAATATATTATTAGCAAATTGATCTGAAAATTCTCCTTCACTCCAACTATCTCACCGTTAACTTTCGTTTCAAGAAATTAACTTAGGTTAGTCTAGTTAGTGGTTAACTTAGTTTATTAGTCCACTTAAATAAGTATCGGTAATTTGAATTATAACTTATACATACAAAAACCTATTAATTAGTAACAAACCTTTAAATAAAATTCAAATTTGCAATGAGTTACTAAAACAAAATGCAAAGAGGAAAACATTTGGGAACATCAAAGAATAATATCACCTCCTATCACAAAGTTCCTCAAAATTTTCTTCCATCACATAGGCACTACAATGAATTTTGTATTTTATATGGTATAAAATTCTTAGACCTAAAAATATAAAGTTCAAATTCTGTTGACACAAAAAGAAAAATTTTAACATAAAAATAAATAAA
Organism: Arachis ipaensis; assembly: GCF_000816755.2. Taxonomy (NCBI): domain Eukaryota; kingdom Viridiplantae; phylum Streptophyta; class Magnoliopsida; order Fabales; family Fabaceae; genus Arachis; species Arachis ipaensis. The sequence continues at coordinate 128,524,640 of NC_029790.2, forward strand.
AGACGAAAGAAGACATACGTAAAACATTTAAACAAACACAACAGAGGTTTTTACATAAAAACTATGTTAAAAATAATAATTATTTATTTATTTTTTTATTATTTTAAACTTTTGAAAGATATGATTTTATTCGGATAATATAAAAAATGGTTAAGTATTTTTTTGTCCCTAAGGTCTGGGGTGAAAATCAAATTCGTCCCCGACCTTTTTTTGTTATTAAAATCAACCTCAACGCTCACAAACACTTTAAAATCATCCTCCCCTCCATTAACGAAAATTTTTTGACACTTTTACCCCTGAAGTCTTTAACGCTTCGTTTTCATTCCCGCGAAAGGTATTTAGTGTCTCATTTACACTACACACTTGAAAACTAATGTTTCACCTTCAATGATGTCCTAACAGAGATTCATCGTCAGCTGAGGAGTAGCGTTACTGTATTTGGACTGCGTTGGAGAGATTGTGGAAGTAGGTCATTCCATTGTTGTCATCTCGAATCAGGTATGTATGCACCATTGGTTTCGGTTTTGTGGAGCTTGAAACGTAATAATTTGTAATGGATTTTGTTAGTTTCCAAAAAACTGCTAGGGTTTGATTTAAAGTGTTTTGTTTTTTCATTTTAGGGGATGGGAAGCTTTAATCTGAATGTCTACCATGGGGTCGATTTGGATATGACAATGGGACATTACAGTTTATAGAGGGATAAAAGACACTCATGGAAGATGTTGAGAGTGATTGCTGGTCTGTATTTGAGGCATATGCAGAGGTAAGACAGTTTGGGTACACAAAAAAAAAAACATATCAGCTTTGTGGTATAAGGATCCAACATCTGAATGGTTAGAGAAAGATCTAAAGTTATTTGCTGCTGATAGAGATCCACTTGAGATGTGTAGAATAGTGGAGCTGAGGAGTCATGTTGAGATGTTTGTGGTGCATAAGGTTGAGGATGCTGACGAATTTCCTGAAGTTGGGTATATTGATGTTGGAGGCAAAACAGAGAAAAATCCTAAGAATCAGTTAGTGGTTTATGAGGGTGAACAAGGTCAACAGGTGAAAAATGATCATGTGGAACAAGTTAATGAAGGAGATAACTTGCATCCAGATGTGGCTGTTGAAAATGCATGAGATGAATCGAACAGTGATGATGACAGCGATGATGAGAAGTTTATTCCATTTGATCTTGAGGTTGACAGTGCAGATGACGTTCATTTTACAGATAGTGAAGAGGAGTATGATGATGAGAGTGGGTTTGAGGATCTGATAAGTCCTAAGGATGATGATCGGGTTGATAAAGGCAAAGGGGTTGTGAATAGTAATTTTAGTGATGAGGAAGGCTTCAATAGTGATGAAATAGATTTAGATTATGAAGTTGGTGGTAGCTCAGATAAAGAGGACAGACAGGAGGAAGATAACTATGAAACTAGGAGGTATCCAATTCATAAGGATGTTAAAGACATGACAAATTATAAGTGGGAGGTGGGAACTATATATGCTTCAAGAGAGAAATTCAAAGACACTGTAACAGCATATGCAGTGCAAACAAGAAGGGGGATCAGGTATGCCAAGCTTGACTTGGTTAGAGTGAGGGTTGTTTGTCATCTGGGTTGTTCTTTTTGGTTATATGCTGCAAAAATGAGTGCGAAAGCAACTTGGCAGCTTAGGTCTATGAACCTTAAGCATACTTGTAGCTAGTCACATAAGGTTGGGATAATGCATACTTTGTGGCTGAGTAGAAGCCAGTCTCACTTGTTTAGGAGGGGCAGATTCAGAAATGCTCACAGGTCACAAGAGGGGAGGATGCAAGAAGCCACCCCTCCCTGTAAGTGTATTTACAATATGTATGTTAGAGTTTTATTGAAATGGTTGATTAAAAGTAATTTTTACTGTATTTCAGGCCCAATCACCTAAGCAACCTGTTGTCAAGAAAACAAATGGAGGGAGGAAGAGTTCATCTTCAACGTCTAAAACCAGGTCTAAGTCATCATCACAGCCTACTGTCCAATCTACTACTAGAGGGAGGAAGAGGTCCAATCTGTAACAAAAATCATCAACATAGCCCCAACCAGCCACCAGCATATCACCCACAATTAGGTCTAAGTCATCCCAGCCCAATGCAAGTCCAAGCCCACACCACCATCATCTAAGCCCAACACACCAGTAGCAGCTACTCTCCACCAAAGGTCCAAGATGAAGCCCATCAGAAGCTTAACACAATCACCACCAATGCCCAAGGAGAAGGATGTATCCAACTCAAGCCAACCAGTCAAGACTGTCTCCTTCAGTCACAATATTGCACTACATGTTTTTTTAAGAAAGTTGAGGCTGATGGCAAAATTTCTTCCAAAAGTTTGGGAAAAACTTTAAAAATTTGAGATGTTGTTATGTTATTAATGTAGTGCTGAGTTGAGTATACTCAATGTTTATGAGACTTTATTTTATCTGGAACTTATATTATACTGTTTATGCTTATTATTGTTTAGATAGTAACAGAATTGCTCTAGGTTTGTGGTAACTAAAGTTTCCATCTTTTGTTGTTTTTTTTTTTTTTTAACTAGACAATATTTTGTTCTGGGTCCAATTGTCAACTAATGAATTTGATGGTGACTGAAGTTTTCATCTTTTGTTGTTATTTAGATATGCTTATTAATGAATTTGACATAGTGGTGTTTTAATAAATGTGCTTGTGGTGCTCTCTGATGTTAATTCATATAACCAAGTGAAGTTTACACAATTCTTAAGTAACAATTTCAGGTTACTAGATATAGTTTCATTGCCAGTTTCTTTTCAAATTACAGATACAGAAATTTACTTACATAATTCTTGACCAACCTACAAAACCAAACTCAGTAACACAATTTCTGTTTAGTCACAGCAGCAGATTTTCATTAACACAATACATGTCAAGTTACAAAACTCAATTTCATTCAAACAAAAAAGCTCAGGTAAAACTACAATCTCATCAAAGCCTAAATACATCCCAACTAAAAGAGCCCTATTTTCTTTCCTGATTTCATCAAGCCATTTTTAGATGCATCACACAAGGTAGTCCCTGCTTCTAATTCAACCAAATCTGCAACCAGAAAAAAAAAACAACCAATCCAACAAACCATGCCCAACACTGCAACAACCTTCAACTTCCAATCAAAGTTCCTCGCTTTTGCTTTTAGGGTTACAACTTTTCTCTTCAACCTTACAACCTACGGATCTTCAGTTTCAGCTTCTGGGTCTACCCAATGAAAAAACTGACACTCTTCTTTAATCTACAGGATCCCACCATAGTCAGTCCCCATAAACAAAACATTATCATCAATTAAGAATAAAAATAAAAAAATGTACCTCATAGTAGACGCAGCTCCAAAATTGTCGACCAGGGTTGTTTTTTGTTCCCGAAATTTATTGCACAAGTCTCTCACCATGTTCACAGAGAAGTTCCCTCTTCTGTGCAGACGAGCGACTCCGAGATGACCTTGAGCTCTCCGAAGTCATGGCTGCACTGCAACTCAGACGTTCGATTATTTTGGTTGATGGTGAGATTTTGATTTAATATCTCTTTCCAACCAGTTATAAAAAAAAATTAATTTTCTTAATTATTAAAGGCATCAACTACTGGTGACAACCTAAAGGATAAAAGTGTCTAAAAAATTTTGTTAATCGAAGGGAGAATGATTTTAAAGTGTTTGTGAGCATTGATGATGATTTTAATAAAAAAGATCAGAGACAAATTTAATTTTCACCCGAGACCTTAGGAATGAAAAAAATGTTTAATCCTATAAAAAATATTAACACAACAAAACATCCTTCCGTTAAAGATATTAGTAATTTTATAAATAATTAACGATTGATTGAGACAAATTAGCAATTGACTAAGGCAATGCAAGCAAGTTATTACTGGTTGGTGCATTTTGTAAGAAGGATTATTAGGGATTTATTTTGTAATTTTATCTTTTTGGACACTATTCTATTAAAAATAGGTATGTTTTGAGGACAAAAACTCTTAAGAAAATGATAAATTAAGATATGTTGCTATTGTATATTCAATAAGACCAGAGATTAGCTGTGAGTTATCGGTTGTCGAATAGGAGTGAGAACGTGTTGGATTGGTTTGGGTTTAAGGTGAAATTAGAACCGAATAAATTGAATTGTAATTGATTCGGTTTGGTTTGGGTATACATTTTTTTTTTGTGTATTCGAATTAAATCAAACCGATTAAAAATGGATTGATTTAGTTAGGATAATTAGGTATCCAATGAAATAGAAATTCATAAAAAAAATAAAAAAATGAAATTTTCATCTTGAAGATTCTGTAAGTACAATAAACATGTAATATTAATAGAAATAATTCAAACATGTTAAATACTAAATATATTAAAAATTAAACACATTAAAATCCAAACATATTAAACACTAAAAACATTAAAATTCAAACATATTAAAAGATATATATATATATTATTTAATTAATATATAGTCGGGTCTATAGAGTTATTTCAGATTTTGCACCCTTAAAATCGTTATTCGAACTAATTACTAGAATGAATCATTGATTTAGTTCGAATTAGATCTAATTACTCGTTGATTCTAGAACCAATTTAATTAATTTGATTCAAATTTAAACGAATAATCGTCGAATACCCGTAATTCGTGCTCACCTCTATTGTTGAACATTGAAGATTAACTTCAATTGAACCAAAAGATTAGTCATAATATACATTATTTTAGCAACATTCACACATTCCTCGCTATCTTATTATTTTTAGTTTGGTCCCCATGCTAAGTGCTATAACCATTTGTCAGTCAAACCATTCTTTATGGAACAATGAAGTTATTAATAGAGCAATAATTGAAATTCATAAGGCCATATGATAAGAAGATGACTACCTAGAAGGCCACCCAACAAATTCAGTTTTCTCATTCCAATGATTTGATTATCGATTAAACGCATCTCATCCAACTATACAACTAAAAAAATATATATATCAAAATAATATATATTTTAAACTCTTTCTTAAATTTGAGTTTCGAACAAATTTTCTATTATTAAGAGACGGTTACGGGTAACCCTTTTTATGAAATTTCCATTGAATCAGTAAAATGATTCAATTTTTTACTAATAAAATTCGAATAACAACGGTGGTTTGATGTTGAATAAAAAATGATCACACAACCCCCAATGAGCACATTAGGTTACCATTTCTGCTCATGATTGATCATAGAGTTCTCTCAAACGGTGCAACCGAGTGCGGATCATGTTTGGAGAATCTCTATTTATATACTTTAATTATGTGAAACAAAACTAATTAATTTAGTATTATGCCTAAAGTCAGATCAGTTATTTAATCTTATTTTATTTTATGTACGAACCTAATCTTTATTTATGTAGCTTCGTTTTCATAGTCCATGTATTCTTCTGCATTCGGACATGGATTAAGTTCTTTTTGATTCATGTTATCATCATCATCATCACTATCTATTTTAATCACAAACATATGGAAGTAAGTCAAACTGCTTACTCAGTAAGGAAAGTTTATTATTTGCACCGTCACATACAACTTTTTATATATCTTAGGACTTAAATTACTCCTTCTCCACACTTTAATTCAACATACAACTTTTTATTAATTATCATCATACTTTTAGGCTAGCTAGGAATAGTGATCAAATAAAATTTGAACTTCTTATGTTGCAATTATTGTTATTCGCTGCTCTATTAGGATATCATCAATCAGTTGTTGCTGTAGCCAACTACCTTTTTTTTGTGTGTGTCTAAATTAGATGTAGCCAACCACTGGTCTTAAAAAAGTTTGTTTCTTTTTTAATTTAACTAAAAAAAATCATTTTTTCTAACCAAATATCAGTTGTATGAGTATGAATGTTTTGAACTTTAATTTTATTTCTATTGAATATTGATTTTGGTTTATTTTCATACGATAAAAGATTTTTTAGTCCCACAAATTATAATATTAATTTAGTTTCGATACTAATTAGAAAATTACTACTGGGCAGTATTAATTTGTTCTAAAGTAATTATAATGGGATTTGATGTATGAGATAGATGGTAAGACGCTGAGACATAGTTGAAGTTTTTGTCGATACTCTATTTTCCAAAATATCCTTCTAAAGAATAAAAATATGTTGGAAAATATCTTAAGTAATTCTAAAGTATATTAATAAGATATTATGTACACCATTGATTTTGCAATAATTTTAAACTGTCGCTAATCATAAAAAATTGTCGATAAATAGCGTTTTTCTTGTAGTGATGCTCATGGTATATTATTATATTTAGCTAAACTCTTATTCTTATTATAGCAACCATTAATTAAATTAAAACACATAACTACTATATAAAAAGACTTATATTAAATAAGAAGTGGTTTTGTCTAACTTAAAGTATGGAATTATAATATTTTGGGTACTCGTTAATATTCTCTTCTTGGGAGAAAACAAAGATAGTAGTATAAATTTGCACTTTATTTCTTTTCTCTTCTGTTACCATGCACGCTTGACGCTTCCTTCTCCTATGTGGTGCCTTTTACTCCACATAAATAAATATATATAATGCAATGAACTTAGTATAAAATTAAGCTTTTCTTATTTTGGTCATTAACGCTCACTCCTAAGGTCCAAGTTAAAACATTACCCTAAAAATACACATAATGCAAGGTCCAAGTTAACATGCATGGAATGGAACATCTCAAAGTGCTAAAGTGCAAAGTTATTAGGAGGAACCAAAATAGAAGAAGAAGAAATTATTTAATCATTGTTTGTTCTATTAATCTTAGAGTATATGTATTTTATGAAAAACAAATAGTTAGGGAGTCAATCAATTTTTTCGTTAATATTAGTTAATTTTTTAAAATTATTTATGTTTTTTTAAATTAATTAATCTAAAATCAATATATTCAAGGACTTGGTTTTTATTTTACTCTTATTATAATATTATACATAAAATTCCATCGATGCCCCATACTTTGTCACATGGCTCTCATAGAAGTTATAAATCAAGTCACCCAAAAAAGAAGTTCTAAATCTGACGTTTAATTAATTGAGATAATCAGGTAAGAGATAAATGCAATTAAAATAAACTAAAGAGTTTTGCATGGTACGGTACAATTTGTATTGTACGAGGGTTCCTTGACTCTCAGTCTCAGGGCAGTTTGCATTCGAAAAATTAAACTAAGACTTTTTCAGAACCTATCGCTGCTTTAATCTAGCAAAATGTGTTTTAATTAATTAAATAATTTTCATAATTTCACTTGTAAGATCTCAGTCCTAGTCACATGTGATTTAAATAAAACTAACCCCATATGGGTTTAACCTCCAAAGCAAGGAAAGGGTGCTTCAGAAATGCTTATGCTCAGAGTTAAACTAATCACTCACATGTGAATGCAAAGTTGAAAATTTATAATAAACTCTATATCCTGGCAAATAATAAAAAATATATAGTTTTGTTATTTGGTTTAATTTTTCTATGCATGTGAAACAGAAAGTTCCAAATTCGCATTATATATATGTGTGTGTGTGTGGCAGTGTCTTATTAGTCTCTTATTAGATGTACTTAATTTAACTTATGTCATGTACTAATGTACATTTGCTATTATAAATTTAAATATGAACCAAGACATCCATCACAAGCACATCAAATTTTGAACAAATGTATGTTAAACCAAAATTTTTTATCAGTTCAACTGTTAAATTAAGGTGTTTTTTTATAGGATAAATTTATATGTAATTGTTTTGATACGAAATTAATAGTTAAAAATTGTTAGATGATAAATCTAATTTAATAATATAAAATTACAGATTTTTTTTGTTTATTAAATAAAGAAGTATAGAGAGTCAATGAAGTATCTGTACAATGTGTACAATGAGAGTTTAGGGATGTTTCGATTCGATAAGATATTAGATGTTTATTATTTCGATTCGATAAAATTATGGGTGTATTGTATTTAAAAAATTAGTAGTATTTTACTCTAGATGTTCATTTTTTAACTCATATTAGGCCAAATAAATAATCTATTATACACATTATACAAATATTTCATTGATTCTCTGATCAGATTCTTATTAAATAACAGAAATGTTAGGGGACCAGCAATTTTTGTGATTTGTAGTCATCAAGTAGTCATCAATGATGTTTTTAATGGTATGATATTTTATCTAATGATATAATATTATTCATTTTTATTTGGATGCATAGTTAAATGCTGGCTAGAATTTAACAAAGATGATAAACTTTCTCTGTTTGATTATTGAGAAATGAGAGTTACAAATACCAAGGTCTTAGTGGTCTTCTATAAATTGGAAGCAACAACCATCATCAATATCATGCAACCCCAAATCACTCTTCACTACTTTCAAAATCAAAAACAAATTCACCAAAAACCAACCATGTCCATCGATCCAAGGAAATCAAACAAGATCAGAGAAATCGTTAGGCTTCAACAGATCCTCAAGAAATGGAGAAGGATAGCAAGCAATAACAACAACAACAACAACAACCACGACGACCACCGGAGCACCGCCGCCAACACCGGCACTACTACGAGCAAAAGTATAAAGTTTCTAAAGAGAACGCTTTCGCTATCGGAACGTGACGTGGCGCAGACGGCGAATAACAACACGGTGGTTCCGAAAGGTTACTTAGCCATTTGTGTTGGTGAAGAGCTTAAACGGTTCGTAATTCCAACCGTTTATTTGGGGCACCAAGCCTTCCAGATTCTTCTGAGAGAAGCAGAGGAAGAATTTGGGTTCCAACAAACCGGTGTTCTTAGGATCCCTTGTGAAGTCTCGGTTTTTGAGAGTATATTGAAAATGGTTGAAGGAAAGAATAATGGTAGAAATAATAATCAGAAGGAAAAGGTTTCAACTACTACTGCGAATCAAGAATGCAAGCTTAGTGCTGAAGAGATTATGAGCTGTTGTTCTTCTTCCTCTGATAATCAACTTGCTTATTCTCACCATCCTCAAAGTCCTTTGTGCAGATAGGAATAAGGGACAAAACAGGAATTTTGCATATTTCTTTTTTTTTTCTAATTTGATCCTTTATGGAGGCCATTAATCCTATGTATTATGAGAATGAGTTTCAATTAGATGTAAAAGAAATTACTAAAGTGAATGGAAATTATGAAAACAATGAAGTAAGATCTTATCAGGGGCAGTTAAGGTTATGTGAAATTAGATAATTGAAAATTGTTAAATAACAATTTAATTAAACTTATCAAATTAGACGACTCTCAACTATTAAAGCAGCTAATGTACCTGAGTTAGTTTCCACCAAATAATGAGTACGAATTAATTCTCCAAGGTAGTGTTTGTTTTGAGGTATTGGAACAGAGACTGAGATTCAGTATCATGTTTGTTCGTTCAGAGATTGGTACTAAAATTTCTGTCTCTGTCCCTAAAATTTCAGTATTTCAGTACCTCTAAAAAGTGAGGACATAGGAGACTGAAATTTTTAGAGACTGAAATTTTAATAACATTTTATACCTAAAATACCGTCATTTCAATTAATTAATTCCAACTTTATCTTTTATACAAATTAAATTAGAGTTTTATTCTTATTTTAATTTTTGTCTCCCACTTTATACCAAACAGAATACTGAAATTTATTTCTATCTTTATCTTTGTCTCTCAGTCTCAGTCTTTTCATCTCTGTCTCTTAACCAAACGCTACACAAATGTTATATAATAATATAGGTTAATTATTGATCTTATTATTGTTAATATATATGAGGCTAAAAGTTGTTCAACTTTGCAGCAGGTTCATTATTTGTTCATCAATCCTGCAACAACCCAAAATCGAAGAACTCACACTACCAAACAGCTTTAAATCAAGTAGGAAACTAATTAACAATGATCATGCAATAGCTAATTTTTAAATTAAATTTGTTATTGTTATTTTAGTGAGGATGCTGGAGAGCTAATTAAGTTTTTAGGAGGTCTAGTAGGTCTTAGATTTAGTTTGGTAAAATTTTTATTTTTCAAAAGCAGTTTATAAAAAATTAATTTTTAAAAGATGACTTTTTAAAAGTTGCAACATTTAAGACATAAATGTAAGTATTAGATTTAAAAATTAGTTAACATATGATATTATATTAGATTTTTAAATTTTAAAAAGCAAAAGCTAACTTTAAAAAACTCTATCTTAGGTGCACTTCGATATTTTAAAAGCTACAAATACAAACACATAGTCTTTTAATTTACCAAATATAAAATGAGTAGCTTGAATTTTTAAAAAACACAAATATTTTTTCAAAAAACTTTATCAAACCAAACTTAAGTATTTCAAAGTATTTTAAGAATATTATATTGATATTTTAATAATTTTAGTTATTAATTTCAATTATAAAATATTATTTATTAAAATTACCTATTACAATTTTAATAATACTAATATTTCTAAAATGGTTACAAATTTTCTTAATTATAGTCCTTTTATAACCAACGTGATTAAATTATATTTGTTCTTCCTTTATTTTTATCTGTCACCGTAAAAATCAATTTGATAGTAAGAAATAATAACTTAAAAGACTCTCAATTAATTGAAAGATCAATTATATATGCGCATGGTCAGATACTTTCGCTTTTGATTATGTGGTAGCTAGTGATTATGTCTCTTTTCTTTGACTTATTAAGCATTAATTGAAGCCTGATGAGAGATGAAGGTCAAAGACCAATACCCGCAGAAACTCTTGGGCCATCACTTTTTTGCAGTTTTGGTCATCGTTTGACCGCATAAAAAATATTAAATTTTATAATCAACTTGAGTTGGTCGAGCAGCCAACTCACTCGTCTGCTTAAGTAAGTGTCGGAGGTTCGAAACCCGCTTTGTGCATACAGTAATCCGTATTTATACAAAAATATATTAATAATTAATTTTAGTGATTAATTTTAATGTACCAATAGCATTTTTGAAAATGTTTAGAATGGAAGTTATTTAACTACCATAGTATAAAAATATTGCTTGTTGGTAATGTTGAAAAAAAAAAAAGAATTGCCACTTGTTATTAAATATGCGTTTAGGTGTAAAGCCCTTTAACTATGCTGGAGAGACTAACACGAGAGATAGGCCAAGACAATGAGGATTTGATGATACAATGCAAGAAAAAAGAATAATGAGTAGCAATTGAAAGCTTCTCTCTAGTTTCTTTCTAAGATTTTTAATCTATCCAAAAAACTCTCCTTCTTGAAATGTGTAGCATTATATGCATACATAAGTCACACAAAAAGTATAATAATAATAATTAGTAAGTGCTAAATTATCAAAATCTATCCAAAAGGTTCATATTGCAGATAAAAAGATGTAAAAGATATGAAGCATAAAATTTTTGTGAAAGATTTAAAAATATAACAAAAATGTAATTATTTATTGTTAGTATCTTTTAAAATTTATTATTTTTTTAGCGATATAAATTTTGATGATTTTAACCCTCCATCTTGTTCAATCTAATTTGTTCCTAACCGTATTTAGCATCCTCCCCATCGAGGCTTCAGGGTTTGGAGATCTCCTTGTTTTACTACATTGACTTTAATTTTTTTTTTCCGTATTTTTTACTCTAAAACAATGTGCAAACTCTGCCTATAATACATTCAATGTGCCCTAATGCTAATTGAAAAGTTTACTCAAAATCAAAAGTGCATATGACCTTAGGGTCATCTAGCTAGATGTATAA
>NC_029790.2:128536361-128538342 GCF_000816755.2 Arachis ipaensis
TGTATATTTAACATGATTGAAAAAGATAATAATCAAATTAATAACTTAATATTATAATCAATGATTCATGAGTTAAATCTTTTTGAGATCTCAGAGCACTGAAACACACATGAGATCTAAAATATGACAACTAGGTAGTACCATACGGATAATCTATGGAATTGTCTTATAATAAAAGATCAAAATGCCAGGTTTTGTGGATTATTGAAGTGTCATAATAAGCCATTATATTTTGCTAGTAAAATCGCTGAGATTACAAGTTGCAATGCAAGTATTAATCATACACATGTTTCACTGGTCACATAGCAATATAAAATTGCTGCCACTTGCATTGAAATCATGTTCGTACAAAGTTTTCTGGTGGCATATTATCAGGCTTCTATTATGCACATCACATGCATGCCATGCATCCCTCATTTTTTATCCCATTTCATCGGTTAGGTCGTGTTTGGTAGTTAACACTGCACCTAAAGGTGAAAATTTTTTAGTTCTTGTCCTTGTTATTATTATTACTATTATTTTAGAAGGTAAAAACTCAGGTGCAGTCGACTTTACGTGAAGTTGATAATTGAGAGCCGTTAGATGAAAATTTAGTCAAATTAGTCAAATAATCTAATGGCTCTCAACTATCAACTTCGTGAACTTGAGTTTTCACCATTTTAAAAACAACAAGTAAAATTAGAGATTAATTTTGATGCATTGACAGTGTACAATTATATAAATGATCATTTATATCGTTAATATAAAAGATAGTTATTTTTATTGATGTAGTATTATATAATTAATTAAATACACGTATAAATTAATCTATATATTCTATATTGACATCGCATTAAAATTAAATTTATAAAATTAATATCTTAAAATTAAAGCTTTAGAAATCAACCCCTCGTTATCCGTGGTTTGTCACGCATGCAAACTTAAAGAGTAAGTTATTACTTCAAATATGGAATCTTCTAATTAGTTCCAAGAAAACTCCACCTGCAGGTACAGTAGACATAGTACTTTGCTTTTCATAAAATAAAATTGGATTCAAATTTTAAGAATTGTAATTTTTTTTTTTAATTTCTATTATATATTCTAGAAGTAGGTAATAGATGAAGCGATTATTGATTAGACCGATTTAATTAAATTTAATTACTAAAATAATTTAATAATGTAACATCATCCTCTTATTATTTCCATTTAAAAAAGAAAGATTCCACTCAAATCTGGTAGAAAATTTAATAGTGAAGTCAAAGAGGTATGGCCTTGTACATTGAAAGTGATGAATCGCTTGGTATATGCTGGATGGATGTTACAGTAATCTATTAATATTAAAAAGGATTTACTTAATATATGCGTTTAGAATTTAAGTTTAGTTTATAATTAGCACAATCATTCCAACCAAATCAGAAATTAATCCAATCAAGTATTAATAGGTTATTTGTTTAATCGTTGAATAATTAATTGAACCGTTAATTTTTTTTTTGTGATTAAATAGAAAAGAAAGAAAAAAAGAGACAAAACCAAATTAATTGGCTAGGGTCATATCTAAATCTATTAGATGTTGAAACTCACTCCATGGTTGGCTCCAATTCGAGTGAATGTCCGCGACAGAAGCAGCTGCTTTAGCCATACAATCTGCAACACTATTTGCAGTCCTCTAATCTTTCCAAACGTCTCTAATAGTTAAATCAGAGTCAGATATATGTATAAAAGGGACATCTTGAGCAATTGGACCCTCAATACTCCAATTGTCAAACCAAAAAGATTGATCAAGTGACCCAACGCACCAAGAGAAAGCATCCTTAAGAGCACCAAAAGCCTTTGAGATACTCTTCCAAACATGAGAAGCATTGCAAGGGACAGGGCCATCTAAAACTCCCTCATTCCTCATATACTTTGCCCTCAATAGAGCAACCCAAGGCTTGTCCTGACAATGAAAAAGTTGCCACACCAATTTACCAAGTAAAGATATATTAACACACGCAGGATCTCT
>NC_029790.2:128538357-128546332 GCF_000816755.2 Arachis ipaensis
ATGAATTTTTTATAATAAATAATTTTTTATTTTTAACCTTTGTTTTTAGATTTCAATAATTTTTTTAATTATTTTATTTTTAATTGTTATTTTTAACCATTGCTAACTCGATTCAGCTGTTTGAGAATAAATTTGAGACATGTCTTTATATCTGTTAGTTGCCTTAGTAGCTAAACTAAAAAATTTGGGCAGATACAACTAGAAGTCTGTCGCGCTTTCATAGTTATATTGATGTATGTGTCGTGTTATTAATAAGAACATTATTAAGTTGGCTGATTTATTATAGCTACTTTAGTCATAGATTTTTTTGGCGTTTTTCAAGTTTCAAACTTAATAGGTTTGATACATTTCATTAGTTGTTGGTTTTGAGATACTTATGTTTCTTATGTCGATTAATGATCATTCAGTTACTTTACTATTATTAAACTAAGAATAAATGACTATATGTACCCATGAAAGATGAAAACGCTGACAATTGTATCCATAGCAGATCGAAACTAACTTTGAAGATGCGGTCTGTGTGACAGAAATACCTAACCTTGGTTTGACACTAGCTTCGTTCCTATACGAACCTACGTGGCACTCGACCCCCCCCCCAAACCCCTATCTATGTGGATTAAACCTTTTTTTTTTGCTAACTGTTTGGTTTTTGAGGAACATTGCGCGGGAGAGGAAAGTGTGCCCTAGCAGAGATTGTAGGTCGCGATCGCTTGCTTTCCCAGTTGGAGAAGTCTTGTGAAACACTCCCAAGCGAACAAGGTGAATCCTGGGGTTTCGTCATCGTCATCCCCAAGTCGGAGAAGACAGTACGAAGCTAATACGTAACCCAGGGGTCTCTTCGTGGACGGCGCAGAGGTTACTACCTTTGCTGCACAGCGAACAGAGGTATCTCATAGCCATTGTTGATTAATTTCATGTCATTCCCATTAGTTAGACATATTCTTGTACCTAATCAAATCCTGTAATTGCTGAGAATTGCTAGAAAAGTTGGTTTAGGGTTTGTGTTACCTGTGGTTAGATACAATCTTTTCTTAGCTTGTGTTAGTTATTTTCACTTCCAGGAATGGCCACCATCCATATAATATTGTGTATCAATCATAGAGGACGGTTTGAGAGAGGGCCTGGTGGGTTAATTAGTTTTACTGGTGGTGAAGTCACAGAAATCAATAGGGTGAACGTTGATACACTGAACGTTTTTTTCATATCTGATTTGTTGAAGGACATTGAATATACGTCCGAATCTAATTTTTACTGGCAAGAACCTGGGAAGGAGCTTGATGATGGGTTGAGGGACCTAAGGGTTGATATGGACGTAGTTAGAATGTATGAGGCAGCCGTGAAGAATGGTAACAAAATAAATATTTATACAGAGCATCCGGTGGACCAGCCTGTGTTAGTTGAGGAGAACAATCTGACTCCGTCAAAGAGGAGAATAAAGACATGTGCCAAAAGGGTTCCAACACCAAATAAGAGTCCAAAGAGAAGATTGCTAGTAGTGGAAGATCATGACGATGCTAAAATTGTAGGTAATGTGCAAGTTAGGAAGGAGGACCAAATAAGGGGTGAGGCCCAGGATAGGGAGGAGGTCCATGAAGAAAATAAACAGGCTGAAGTTGAGGCCCAAAAAGAGGATAGTCTCAGTATGCCCCAGGAGACAGCAGATCCACCACTAGCATCATCCCATGAAGCAGGACAGGTTTCTCAGCCTCCTCCAACACCTGTCCTACCAGATCAGCCACCATCAAGTCAGTCCCAACCTTCCCAGCCACCATTTGAAGAAGATCAGTTTCCACTACACAATGATGGTTCAGATCCAGCCCCGCAGTCTCAAGCCAATGTTTCTAAACCTGTTGCACCTAAACAACTTACTCAATACACCCCACAGCCATGTAGGAATCCACTTTCACAATCGATCCATGATTTAGGACGATCCTCTGATTCCAATAGGACCCCCAAAATAATCAAAGCAATCCTTCAGATGAGGTTGATGGATGGCCAAAGGTGAACAAGAGGAGATCAACAAGGAGGCCTCCCCCTACAGGGCAATCCTTCATCCCGAACCCTGATCCGGACAAGCCGCCAACCTTTTATGTGCCAGTTGAGGATGATATTTTTCTGATTAAAACCCTGGACATCATTGCTATTCGTCAGAGGACTTGCATAGCATAGCAAGTGACGATGATACTAAGACTCCAGTTTTTCCTCAGAGCAATGCTGATGCCCCGGTTAGCCAAGTGTGGTTGGAATTGGGGATGGAGTTTGAGACTCTCAACCAGTTCAGGAAGGCTATCCGAAAGTTTAATATCCACATTGGCAGGAGCATATTCTTTGCTCGTTGTGATTCAACAAGGTCAAAGGCTATATGCTACGATGAGGATTGTCCTTGGCAAATCTACTGTGCTAAGAGAACATTTCTCGCAAGTTATTAGGTAAAGACATTTGTAAATGAACACACTTGCAGCAGAGATAATCACTGTAAGTCAGCAGATGGAAAATGGGTAATAGATGAGCTAGAGGAGAGGATTAGAGTTCAACCAAACTTGACAGTGAGGGAGGCTGACCAATACTTCAGAGCTGAGTATGATGTACTCATCAATGAGAAGAAAATTTACAGATCTATGAAGAAGGCGAAGGAGAGGATTGAGGGTTCTGAGATTGCACAGTATGCAAGACTTCGTGATTATGGTAATGAAATACTAAAGACTAACCCTGGCTCGACGGTAAGGATACACACGAACCCTATGCCTGATTCGAATCCTCTGTTTCTGAGGATCTATGTATGCTTTGATGCGTGCAAGAAGGGATTTGTGGGTGGTTGTAGACCTTTAATAGGGTTAGATGAGACCTTTCTTAGAGGGTACTATGGGGGGCAGTTATTGACAGCAATAGGACAGGATGCAAATAATCATATCTATCCTATTGCCTATGCAATAGTGGAGTCAGAAAACAAAAAAAAGTTGGAAGTGGTTTCTAGAGATACTTCAGGAGGACGTGGGAGATTTTCAGGCGAACATGTTTAACTTTATGTCAGATATGCAGAAGGTACCTTTTTTTATTAATGTAGTGCAATAAAATCTGGTGTATTTTGAAGAGAGTCTTCTTCTATATCATTATGCTTGTTTAGTATAGTTGATGTATACAATTGATGTATATTGATGTGGCCAAATGTAAGTTTAATTGTGAACATATGTTAATTGCTGATAGGAGACTTTAGAAAATGTTCATGAATTCTGGTATGTTAATTGCTGAAATGATACTTTAGAAAATGTTCATGAATTCTGCTATGTTAACTGCTGATAGGAGACTTTAGAAAATGTTATTGATTGTTGATATTTTGATTGCTGATAGGAGATTTTAGAAAATGTTCCCTCGTGCTGACATGTTGATTGCTGATAGGATACTTTAGAAATGGTTCATGAATTCTGCTATGTTAATTGCTGATAGGAGACTTTAGAAAATGTTCTTGACTGATGATATGTTGATTGCTGATAGGAGATTCTAGAAAATGTTCCTGGTTGCTGAAAGTGTTAATTATTTTATACCCAGCTACGTTCACCCTGTTTCTAAATTAGTGTTGTTATGACATTGATTTTGATGTATGCCTGCAGGGGTTAATACCTGCTGTGCAGGAGATGTACCCGAATGCAAACCACAGGTTTTGTACCATGCATATATGGCAAAATTTGGAGTGACTTAGAGTTGAAAATGTGTTTGTGGTCATGTGCTAAGTCAACCACAACACAGGACTTCAATGCTGCCATGGATAGGCTAAAGAAGATCAATGTTGGGGCATGGGAATACTTGGATAAGATCAGTCCAAAATAATGGAGCAGAGCACATTTTAGTGAATATCCGAAAGCAGACAACTACACAAACAACAACTGCGAGGTGTTTAATGCCAAGGTGAAGAAGATGAGAGGCAAACCAATAATTACAATGTTAGAGGAGGTGAGGTGTTATGTAATGAGGATTATGGCTAGGAATAAGAAGGCCTTGGTTGGGTATAGTGGAAGATTAACCCCAACCCAGCAGAGCAGGTTAGAAAGGGAGAAGAGAGAGAGCAACAAATGGAGGCTTCTACCAACCGGAGATGATGCGGGCAATGTTTATGAAGTCCAATGTCTCCCCGTGAAGGTGAGTGTGGATTTGGGCAAGGCTACGTGCAGTTGTAGGCTATGGCAACTAACTGAACTACCGTGTAGACATGCATGTGCTGCGTTAGCTTACCAGAACAGGCAACCCGAAGAGTATGCCCATAACTGGCTGACCATGGGTGCATATAATGTGGCCTATCAGTGTTCTATGCGTCCAGTTCCAAGCCAGGAGTTCTCGGAGCACCTAGACACCCTACCCATTCTGCCACCACGGTACAGAAAACCAATAGGGAGACCTTCAACCAAGAGAGATAAGAGAAACGATGCCCCTGCTGATAAGAATGACCCTCACCACACAAAGAGGAGGATTGGGACTATTGTGTGCAAATACTGCCTCCAGGTATGCGTGTCCATAACTGTTGTTTATTGATATCAGTTCCGAATGTAATAATTATCTAATTATGATATATGCGCAACTTACATTAAGTATTCTTTGCTTTAGGCTGGTCATGATAAAAGGAGTTGTAAAAAGAGAAAAGAGGCAATGGGTGAAGGGAGTGCTGCTTCACAAGTGCCTGAAGGGGTTTCTAATGAAGACATGCTGGAAGAAATGTTCTGGGAGGACACATTAGAGGCTGCAGATGCTGAAGCAGCAGCCACTGAGGACAGAAACGATTCTGCAACACCACACCATGCTCAAGTAAGTGCATTACATTAGTTAGAATTCGTTAGTTTGCTGCAACAATCACTTATTGAGCTAAGATCGGTTTGTTTTCTGGATTTTGGCACACCACAGGGAATGCCGCCACCAACAACCACACAACAACAACCTCCAACCAACAATGCAATAACCAGGAAACAGGTTAAAAGGAGAAGTGTTAAGCGACCACCTCCCACTGAAAAAATATAGCAAACACCTGCCCCATCTGCCAATAAACCATCTACCACCCCATCTACACACAACTCTGAAACTACACCACATCCACTGCAAGGTGCTAGTGCAGGGACATCCACACAGTTTGTGCAATTCATGTCAACACCGGGAGTGACTACGGGTGCTACAAGCCGAGGAATAGCTGCTAGGGGTAGACTTCAAAGCAGGGGACGTCAAAAGAAAGATGCTTTCAACGGATCAAAAATCGGTGTCTCAAGTGGGAGCAGTAACTCAACTCCAGTTTGATAGAAAGTCATGGGTTTGGAGACCCAATCAAGACAGGAATTTGAATCTTGATTAATGTTATGTTTTCGTTTTTTTAATGTACTCGACTTTGATCATGAAACTCATGCTGGCATTTGGTTGTTTTGTTATATTAAAGAGCAACTCAAGACTCTTGTATTGTGTAATCCTCATGGTCTGGTTTAGGATCAGTTAGTTAAACTTTATTTGAGGGTGTGTTTTTTGAGCAACCAAACTTGCCTTCTTTGGCTTATGTCATAACTACCATTTTTTGAGAATCAGAATTCACTATTTAGAATGCTTATTTTATCAGTCTTTTAACAGCACCTTCTTTTGATTTTGGAAGAAACCTTGGAATGGACACCGAAAGCATATTGTTGTTATGTTTCTTGTTCTAGTTATACTTGCTTCCTTAGGAGGAATAGACAGAGTCAGGTGAATTTACATTGGCATTGGCTCAAGATAAAATTTACCTAAATTTACATGTTTGCATCAACTACAAACTAAACAAAACGCTACCAGAGATCAAAGATTTCGTGCCTATGTTAATGCATCAGAATTAATAAAAACCAGATCAAAGTTACCATCACTTAAGCATCATGTCATACCAAAGTTCCCAACTCATACACATGTTACAATTTCATCACCAAATACAACTCACAAAATAAATAGAAGGCAACCCCCAACGCAATGGTTGAAAGCAACAGTTTCATTCCCCTAAGTTCACCCCTGACTTCACCCTTGAATTTTTCTAACTTCCTAGCCATCATTGAGGATGCTTGCTGATTTTCCACACCTTTCGTGACAGTCAGACCATCTTCATGCCTTGAATAAGACTGATTGGAATTTCTTTTTGCTAAAGCTCTTGCTAGGCCCTCCCATCCTTCTTCAATTTTATCCACCCACACAAAGTATTTGCAATCTCTTGTCTGAAAAAAAAAAATCAAAGTGTGAACAACAATGTCAAAAATAGATTTCTAACCTGAACAACAACACCGCGTGTACATTACCGCCCACCCAGGACATTTAATGAACCATCTATTAGGGTTTGTCATGGTGCCAGACTTTATCAACACAACATCCCTCCCACACAAGCATTTGTCGTCGAGCATCTTTTCCTTCATCCTCTTCGAACTCGATGAACTGCTGCGACTTCCATCAGTTGCAGGAGAGTTAAATCTTCGCAAAGACATGCCAGGGCTCGCGAAAAAATTCCTTCTCTCCTTAGGTGCACTTGACACTGGATGAGGTTGAACTCGATTACATTTATTGGGGTGTGGTTCGAATTGGGGAAGATGACTCCCTAGGGTTTCCACTTCATGGGTTAATCCTTATAGCAATATTCAAATCCACGTAGATAGGGGTTTGGGGGGGGGGGTTGGAGTGCCACGTAGGTTCGTATAGGAACGAAGCTAGTGTCAAACCAAGGCTGGGTATTTCTGTCACACGGACTGCATCTTTAATGGGTACAAAGTTAGTTTCGGTCTGCTATGGGTACAATTGTCAGCGTTTTCATCTTTCATGGGTACATATGGTCATTTATTCATTAAACTAATGTATTGGATGACAGGTGGTCAGAATATCAGTTAACATTGAGCGAGAAAAGGGCCTAAAATGGCACATTGTAAATTGAGAATAAACTTAATGCAAGCGGGGGATATAAGTGTTAAAGTGGCTTAAGTAGAGAGTTTTTGCCTGAGATTTTTATTGTTAAGTTATGACCTTTAACACTATTTTCCTTTTACATTTCACATGGATGTCCTATAGCTCACTCGAAGTTGTTCAGGTAGTGCATTCCAAGATACTAGAGTCTCGACATACGATGTTATGGAGAGCAGTGATTGCATTAATATACTTTGTGGTTATAGAGTAGCATCAGGTGGATATGGTGCTACCACAGCTGGAGGAATACAATATCGACCTCGTGTAGCTCTAGACATGTATTTCTTAATGATGAAGAATGACAGGGGATGATCGTTGGTTTTCTAGCACCTTATAATCTTAACACCTCCATTGGGATATTAGAGTCCATTATGTTCTCCGGTTTGATGTTGTGCCAAACCCAGATCCATCACAGTTATACTTGAAGTGGTAATATGAGTATGGTAGAGGTTTTTGTCACTGGAGCTCTTCCTTGGTAACTCCAGAGCTATTTCGATTCTGACAGAGACTGCACAGAGAGAATAAAGGACATGCACCTCCCATGGATTAGGTACCTGATGTCTTAGACAGACGTCGTGTTGAACGGCAACTGCATTGGTACCCGAGTAAGTGATCGTGAATGGAGGTAGATCGAGGATAAAATTGCTGCAATGGAGGAAAGGGATCGACTCCCTTAGACAAAGTAGGGGTTGTGGTGGGCGTGGAGGTGGTGGCCATAAAGAGAATGTGTATTTTGTTGGAGGCTCGATTTACATGTAGAAACCTTAAATCTAACTTAATAGCTTTGATTTATATAGAGTAAAGTCTAAAATGAACATGCATGTAAGCTTTTTGATTCTAAGACATTCATGTAATATTGTATTTTGGGTTAACTACAAAAAATGCGCTCGAATTATTTAAACGCGGACAAAAATATGCCCAAATTTTATTATTGACAAAAATACCTTCAAATAATTTAAAAATACAATAACAATATCTAACAGTAAATATATATTTTAAAAAAATACCTTCAAATTGGTAATTATAACAATGCCTTCAAATT
>NC_029790.2:128546348-128551042 GCF_000816755.2 Arachis ipaensis
CGGCAGGTCAAGGACTAATCCGTCGCGGTACTGAGCTCCATTTAAGGGTTTGCCGCTGGCCAATGGGTTGCTGCATGCACATGGCGGGATTCGAACCCCCGACACTTGCTTAAGCGGACTAGTGAGCTAACCACTAGACCAACCCAACTTGGTTTACTCATATATATATATACTGACTCAATAAATAAAAGTCAGGCCCAATAAAGACAAAAAGTCCACCCAAAAAAATGGCCTTTACTAAATACGTGCTTATCTATATATAATTGTCTTTCCAAATTTTTTGTACTATCTCTATCTTTCTAAAAGATTGATAAGGAAAACGGTTATCTATTATGAAAGATGGAATTACTCCAACAAAAATAATTATCAACTCTCTACTATAAATACACTTATATTCTATAGATATAATACTAAAAAACCTACTTAAAATCGTTGCTAATTAACGTTCAAGCTCAAATTAACGTTTCAACCCATGATATATTTGAGGTCAATAACTATTTTAATAATTAACGGATAAACAACTTGGTATAATGGTATTAAGTTATGGCAATCAAATTTGAATAGTGAATAAACTAAGTCTTATAATAATAATAACAGCTACAACAATAAAAATCAACATAACATCTACACGAGAATTTATATCAATCCTTGGAGGCTTGGACCCAAATAAATGCATTTTTTTGACAACCTGATCTAGCTGGGCCAATATTCCTAAAAATTTAATAACACTGTTAATATCAAAGGGAGAAACAAGCCATCTTCAGCCATTTCGACCAAATCCTATTCTTATGATGTTTAGCAACAAGGAAGACAATTTCTTTAATCCATTTAGACCAAGTCCTATTCTTATGATGTTTCCTTGTCAGTTTCACTTCAAGGTGTTTCCTTGTCAGTTTCACTCGAGTGGTTCAAGCCTTCAAGGTTCACCGTGGAGAGATAATAACATTTATTTCAGTTCTAATTTATTATAAACTAAATCTTTTATTATTCTCTTTTATATTTATTCTTAATTCCACTTATAAAATTATAAAAAATCACATTTTATTCTTTTAATTATTAAAAAAATTGAGAAACTATTTTCCCAATTTACTTTAGACTAAAATCCCTCCCTATTCTCTGCACCATTCTTTTAACATATTATAATTTATCAACAAATTTTAAAAATACAAACCATTAACTGCCATTACTTAATTTAATTTTTCAAACCATAGCAGAGAAACCTAAGTTGCGTGGACAACAAAATTAATACAAAATCAATCAAGAAAAAAAAAGGGGGAAAACCACGGAAAAAAAAATAACTAATAAATAATTAAATAATATACTTGAGCTTACTAGACCAGCTTCAAAGAAAATCTCAGCAAGTCTGAAGAGCAAAAGGATTTAATTTTCGAGCAGTTTAACGCCCCTCTTGTCATTTAATCGTGTCAAGGAGGCTGCCTGAATTACTACTCGATAATTAAATATTTTCAATTATTTCTTAAAATTATCCAAATTAAAGCATGTATCAACCTTACACCAAAAGTGATACGCTAGATCGATTGAATAAACTTCGTAGGTATCGTGGGTGAAGAAGAGGCTGATTGGGATTTTTTATAGGGAGCTGCATTCATCTCTAAAGCACGAGATTATAGAAGCCAAAGAGCCAAACTCCAGCCCCATAAAAATCACTAAAAGAAGAAAAGAACAAATATCAAACATTAAACTAACAGAGAGAAACTCAACTGCGCCTGAGGAAAACCCTAACCTCTGTTGAAGAATTTAGGGATGCCATGGTATATATAGGAAGAGAAAGAAGATTCAAAAAGGTAGGGTTTCCGTGAAATTTTTTTTTGGTCTTAGCTCTTAGGTAGGGTTTGGATGACGACTGAACTGATGCGGCACTTACTCTAAAATGGGCTCATTTTGGCCCATTGGAAAAGCTGTACAACTGTATTCCAAAATTATAAAAGAAAGGGGCCGAAAAGGCCCAACCAACCACACGCACATGGCGAGGTGCAAGTTGAAAAGAAATGACGAACTTGAGTGATCAGTTCATTCGTCCGTTTAAACAAATGTCGGGGTTCAAATCTAATTTTGTATATGCAGCAACCTATTCACCAGTAGTAAACTCTTAAATAGAGTTTAGATCCGTGACAAATTAGTTCTTAAACTGTTGGATTAGAAAATACCATACACAACTAAAAAAAAAGAAAAAGAAAAAGAAATAAAAACTCGATCAAAAGCAATGCCATCTGGAAACATATCTCTTACCCAAACAATTATGCAACATCTCAATAGACAAAGAGGTGAAACTCACAATTTCCAAAATCAGCTAATTAATTAATATTAGTTTCTTAACATTCTTCTATATTATTTACTGCCTTTAATTATAACTACTACTTAATTTAGGCTAAAATGAAATTATAATTTTAACATTTTCACTACTTGACACTATCAAAGTCAGCATATAATATATAACCATTTATATATTCTAATCTCCTTACGGTAAATATAGTAATTGTTGTATTTAGTAATGAACATGATGAGATTGATGACCGTAGTTGTGACTTGTGGTAAAAGTTAGAACTATTTATTTCTATTTATAATGTTAAAAGTAAAATTATGTACTAGAAAATAAAAAATGTGTACTAATTATTAATATTTTGACTTTCCAGCATATATGCTATTAAATATTCTCAACAAGACTAGAGAATTTCTTTCTCATTATTTTGATTATGGATGGATTTCAAACAAGTTTGGCACGCAACACAACTCATTTCACTCTCATTCTCACACACTCCTAAATCCAAATCCTCGTCACTCATCTCTATCCATTTTTTCTTTTTAAATCAGCATCATCAAATCCATCAATGCCTCATTATTTTGTCCATATTCTATTTATGATGACGAGTTCATGACAATGATGATAAGTTGATAACAACATAAACCCACTCATACATTATTATTATTATTATTATTATGTATATATTTATTTTTTATATTCAGTACTACTTATTGTTAATTATTAATTTTTATAGAAATTATTTTTCCCATTGCTAAAATGCTATCAATTAATTAATTAAATCAAGTTTCCAATCTGGATCCTATTTTTAAACTACAAGTGATTAATTATTAATTAATTAATTAATCTACTGGTTTAAGAAATTAGTTTACTTATCTTGTGTCTCATTCATCCACATTTGATCCAGTTAAATTCATATATAAAAATAGTCAGTTAGAAAAGTGATAGTAATTTAGATTTTGATAGAATTAAAATATCTATTATATCCTTTATACTTATTTTACCTTTTTTCTTTTAAATTAAATTAATTTTATAATAATTTATTAATAATAAAAAATAAAACAAATATAAATTAAAACAATAAAAAAAAAATTTAATCTAACCAAATTTTAATGCTCATCCTTCTCTCTTTAATTACGGAATGTTAAAATTATAGATACAAACTTTTTCTCTTTCTTTTAGTTAAGAGATATTAAAGGTCTATATGATTTTGGATTACCAAATCACGTGCCTTGAATCTTATTTATTATCTTAGCTTTCCGAAATTGAAGGAAAACGGAGGAATTTACAAACTAAAAAACACAACAAAAAAGAGAGAAAAGAAAAAACAAATCATTCCGAGTTTTGATCTGAAAAAAAAAAAAGATCAAAATGAGGATTGAGGAAGCAGTTTCAGCTTCGAGCAAGCACCTCGTCTTCGCTTACTATGTTACTGGCCATGGTTTTGGCCACGCCACCAGAGTTGCCGAGGTTTTTCTTCTTATTCATTCCCTCTTTTTTTTTAAATTTATTTTATTTTTTCTCAATTCTCTCCTTTGTACTCGTCCATCACTTTTCGGTTCAATGCCGCTATTGTTCGCTCTCCTTTGTATCCTAAAAAATCGAATTGATTTTTGTTTATGCGCTTTTCAATTTTTTTTGAAAAGAAATCATTTTTTTTGTGGAAACGGATTAAATATTTTATCATTTGTAAATTGTGATGAATTAAAAGTGCAAAGTAAAATAGGAGAATTAGCTGATTCATCATACATGTTTTAAGATTAACTAGTTGAAAATTTGGCTAAAAAATTCTCCAATGATGATGATTTCAATTGAAAATATATTGTATCTTGTGATTGTAATGTGAATTTTGGTTTGGAATGGATGAGTAGGTGGTTCGGCAGTTGATCCTAGCGGGACATGATGTGCATGTAGTAACGGGTGCTCCTGCATTTGTTTTCACCTCTGCAGTTGATTCTCCTCGATTGTTCATTCGTAAGGTCAGTCTTTTATTGTTATCATCAATGCCTTCTGAAACCATAACTCCTCTCTTCTTTTTTTTCTCTCTCCTCTTCAACTTTTCTTTTAGTTCAACTTTAAACTTTCTAAGTCTTTTTTTTAAAAAAAAAAAAAAAAAAAAAAAAAAGAAAAGATGAAACAAATTGATAATTAAAAAAATAATTACTTTTTGATTTGTATTTTTATGTTTTAGATTTTATAAAAATAATAAAATTCAGAAAAGAAATAAAAAAGAGTACGCACTAGTTAGTGCTCAAACATTGGTGGCTATGGAGTACACATGGATTTAGATTTTTCATTTATTATTATAGGATCAAATTTAAAAGTAAACTAATCAAATTTGAATTATATAAGCTGTTGTAATTTTTATTGGATAAGTTTATTAAATTTTGATAATATAAAATTTTAAATTTTG
>NC_029790.2:128551309-128557586 GCF_000816755.2 Arachis ipaensis
GGATAAATTTAATAATAAAAAAAAGTTATATTTTATACTATTATTTAATGTAGTTCAAATTGGATTAGTTTTGATTGGATTTTATTTGATTTGAATACTCCAATTTTTAAGGCTAAAACAATCCCATCAACTAAATGAATTATTTATATGAAGTTATGAACTGAAAAACATATTTAATCCCTATTGTGAACCCAATGTAAACTCAAAATTTGTGTTATTATCTTTTTCAAGTTTTAAATGACCATATTTCTATTGTTTATCTCTTAATTGGAGTTTAGAAAAAAAAAAGGCAATTTTTAAACTAAATATATAGACATGCACATCTTCAAATGGGTAATGCAAGATTTTTAGAAGGATAAAATGCTCAAGTGAACTTTCAAGTGCTACCTGCAAGGGGGCATGTTCATAAACCCAATGAAAAAGTGCATGTTAGCTACAGCTAGAACAAATGTTGAAGCAGTTCTAGAGTATCAGGGTTAGTTAGGCATCTGAAACATTTACTTTTTATTGCTTTGAGAATTTGTATCCTAGTTTTGTCCAAGGGAAATCTCTTAAAAATCAAAGACTGGTTTCAAAGAGAATGCATATTTATGTATTTATATAAAACAGGTGCTTTTGGACTGCGGAGCAGTTCAGGCAGATGCTTTGACAGTTGATCGTCTTGCCTCTTTGGAGAAGGTATAGAAACCACCAAATTATATTACTTATAGTTGTTATATTTTGGCAATACTTTCTGCTTCTGTTTATGTTGCTGATCGCTTGAGTTGTATTTGGATTAGTATTCTGAGACAGCAGTGAAGCCTCGTGCGGAAATCTTGGCACAAGAAACAGAATGGCTGAATTCAATTAAAGCTGACTTAGTGGTATGGGACATACTCTCTCCTTTTTTGATTGGAATCGACAAGTAAATCGCAATGTTTTGATATTAAAATATAAGTCAAGGGGAGCTGTCTTACTCTAAAAGCTAACAACTGACAGCAAAACAGTTAAACAAAACAGCATTACACAATGAATTATGTTTAATGGATCCTTGCATAACTAATCTGAGATATCAGGTATCTGATGTTGTCCCAGTAGCATGTCGTGCAGCAGCAGATGCTGGTATTCGGTCTGTCTGTGTAACCAATTTTAGGTAACTCAGTTGCATCCTTTTTCCTTCATAATGTTATTCACTTTTGTTACCTAAAGTACTGTTTAAGGTGGAGGGACTATGGATTGCAAGAATATATGCTGTTTGCCAATGATGAATGAATATTTAAATCAATGCTGGGGATTGATTTTAGTTGCCAGTTCAATGCCTTGATTGTCTGTAGCTGGATAATCAAAATTCGCAGTTGCTCGTCATGTCTTGTGCTTGTCCTTACCCTCATTCCATATCTTATGATTTCAGTTGGGACTTCATCTATGCAGAATATGTCATGGCTGCTGGAATACATCATCGCTCAATAGTGTGGCAGGTTATAAAAATTTTCTTTAGGAAATTATCTGCTCCCTTTTGCACATTATTTGACAGAAGTATTAGAAGTTTCTGATTGTCTACCTTGTATCCAGTGTTATTTTGTATTTTTTTAAAATGCATTTGTGCTATTCTTATCCAGATTCTTTTGGGTGTTAGGGACATATTTTTGAAAGTAGAATTCTTTTGAACTGTAATTAGTCTACCTTTTCTTTTTCATGCTATATTTTGTACTTGAAACAAGATATATAACTATATCTGCACATCATTGATTCAGATTGCTGAGGACTATTCCCACTGCGAGTTCCTTATCCGACTCCCGGGATATTGCCCAAGTAAGCCAGTTCTTAGATAATTAAATTACAATAGCCTAACATTAAATGAAATCCTCCTAAATTTCGTCTTGGATATAGTTAATGATAAATGTGGCATCTATTTTTGTAGTGCCTGCTTTTCGTGATGTTATTGATGTTCCTCTTGTTGTGAGGAGGTTGCATAAATCTCCAAAAGAGGTACTGCCAAACAAAACTTTGCGGAGCTGTTTCATAGGATGGTTTAACTCCTAATCCATGAACTTTTAATTTTCTTTGTTGAAGGTGAGGGAGGATCTTGGTGTAGCTGATGATGTGAAGTTAGTTATTCTCAACTTTGGTGGACAGGTTATTACTTAAATCTTTATTATTATTATTATTAATAGTAGTCTTTTCTCTTTCTTTCTTTTTTCTATTTTTTAAAAGAAAAACAGAACTTGAAGGCAATTGTTCTAGGCTTCTTTGTTTTTCTTACTCGTTTTTGTACTACGCACTGCGTTGTAAGCGGCTGTAAAAAATCTCCCACAAAAATTTTTGCTTTCTTCCTTCTCCTGAACTCTATAAAGCCAGTTAACAAGACAAGTCTTTAGTGCACACACAATCTTTGCCAAACATACTAAACAATGCATTCAATAAAGCCAGTTAACAAGAACTGTCATTTGGATATTGCATGTTTTCACTCTGTAATTTAGATTTTGATAAAATATGGTAGTCCCTAAGAATTTGAATGTTATGCCTTTGTGTCTATGAGAGTATGTGAGCCAAAAATTCTAAATATTGAAATCTTGTGATATTTGTGGTTCTAAGACTCTAAACAGAATCATGCTCACCATCTGACTTCCGACTTCTGCCTATATGATTTTGTTTTTCTCCAGCCAGGAGGATGGCAGCTAAAGGAGGAATTCTTGCCACCTGGCTGGCTGGGCTTGGTACGTACTCCTTCTCCACCATTCTGTTTTGAGTTGTCACATTATTTTTTATTTTTACTTTTTACATACATGTTATTTGGTGATCCAGGTTTGTGGAGCTTCTGAGAGCACCAACCTTCCTCCAAACTTCAGAAAACTTGATAAAGAAGCATATACTCCTGATATTATTGCAGCATGTGATTGTATGCTTGGTCAGTTTGAGGCTTTAATTTTTTTAAATATTAATTTTGTGAGTTGTTGTTGTTGTTGTTACTATTATTATTGTTATTATTATTTCAGGAAAAATCGGATATGGAACTGCAAGTGAAGCCTTGGCATATAAGTGTCCTTTTGTCTTTGTACGTAGAGATTATTTCAACGAAGAGCCTTTCTTGAGAAATATGCTTGAGGTACTACCTCTCTACTTTCTTTATATTAGTATAAAGTATTTTTCCACCTCTTGAGTGCCTAAGTAATTATCTATTTTTTCTTTGGTAGTTTTATCAATGTGGCGTTGAAATGATTAGGAGGGATTTACTCACTGGTCACTGGAGACCTTATCTTGAACGTGCAGTAAGTTTGAATCCCTGCTATGAAGGAGGCATTAATGGTGCTGAGGTATCATCTTATTCTTGAATTAATTGACTCATTTTGCGTAGGTGCTTTCATAATGCTTTATTTGTTAACTATCATGTAAACTTTAAGAATTTCCCCCCAGTATAGTTTCCGGAATAAACCAGAGTGGCTACTTAATGGAAAATGTTGAAACTAAATGGATGGTAGGAATTTCTAGTTATCGAATATACATGAAATGAATTGTACCTGGTGCGCTTGGATCCATACAGGTATCTGACATAATCAAAATCAAATTTTCTTATGATGATCCATTGCACATGCCTTCTGAGGTCATCATACATGAAATAACTTAACTAAGCAGATCATAAATATAGATTGTTTGCTGGTAAACTATCTGCTGTATATCAGTGTAATGCATGTTTAAATTCTTCTATTGTTGCTCCTTGCTACACCTTCGTTTGCATGTAGTAACGTGTCATGTTTAAAATTTTCAAATGTAGATGGCTGCCCACATCCTACAGGAGACTGCATTTGGGAAAAATTATGCATCAGATAAGGTAAAGGACTATTGATACCTATTAGTTATGGTTTTAGTTCACAAGCTTCTGGTTTCATGAAGATTTGGAGAAAAGACTGAACATGGACTTAATAAATGTGCAGCTTAGTGGGGCAAGAAGATTACGTGATGCTATTATTCTTGGGTATCAACTGCAAAGGGCCACTGGCAGAGACGTCGCAATCCCAGAATGGTATGTAAATGCTGAAAGCCAACTTGGCCGGCGACCATCAGATCGGCCAGCAGATTTTGAAAGTGCTTTGGTTGAATCGTAAGTTTCATTTTACTTCAAGTGCTCGTAATCTTTTTTGTGACTATAAAAAGTCTCTTTGGTTTTATAAAAACGTTCTTGTTTTAAATGCCTCTTTATTTCCTTGTATTCTTTCTTCAGTGTAATAGATGACTTTGAGATTCTGCACGGAAATGTTCAAGGTTTTCCAGATACTGTGGCTTTCTTACATAGCTTAACTGAATTACATGCGAACCCCAAAAGGCGGGAGAGTAGGGCTGCAGCTTCTCTGTTCAACTGGGAGGTCTTGACCATTGCCATTTTTTTATTTGTTTTATTTTTGTGATATTACACTACAGATGTCCTTTTTGTTATTGGTTCTTTCAATTTTTGATGTTGAATCATTATGACAGGAAGAAATATATGTGACAAGAGCTCCTGGAAGGTTAGATGTCATGGGTGGTATTGCTGACTATTCTGGAAGCCTTGTTCTTCAGGTTGTATCTCTATCTCTCCTGTACAAGCATAACATTAGTGATATGTAAAGTTAAGCATCAGCACAAAACATGTCCCGGAACTAAAAGGTCAATACTTTAATTGACAATTACTTGAAAGAATAAAAGTCTCATAGGTGCTTCTTGTTGAGATAGTAATGTTACCGTACAACATATATTTTCATTATTTGTATATTCCAGTGCTACTGATAGAGTTTTGCTTAAAAAATCTTCCAAATAGTTGAGTATTCTTTCTATAATAATGTAAAAGAGTTAATTGTCCTAAAAGTTAAAGCTATTAATTAGGTAGAGCCTTATAAATAGTTACTTCAGAATGTTATTGACCCAACAGGTTATTCCAGAAAATATAGACAAATATTCACTCAAAGGAGCCTGCTGTGTTGCTGTGCAAATTCAATTTGAGATATCATATTGACATTGCTTCTTTTGTAACATTATCTTGTAGATGCCAATCAAAGAAGCCTGCCATGTTGCTCTACAAAGGCTCCATCCAAGTAGACATAAGCTGTGGAAACATGCTGCGGCTCGACAGAATGACAAAGGAGGAGAGGCTACTGCTGTTTTACAAATTGTATGTTGAAAATGTGCAAAGCTTCTAAATAGTTTGTTCAATTAACAATGACTGCTGGTTTATATATTTTAGAATGATATGCTTGACAGTTCTGATCACAAGAATCAAAAGATACAGCAAGCCCAGTTGAAGAATATAGATTTAGCACCCGATGAGGCCTATCAATATAGGCTCTCTGGAGAAATAATGCACAAATCAATGTGATTCCATATTATTGATATGAAATATGCTATTTCTATATAGTCTAACCCGAGAAGTTGAAAACTTGTGAAGCTTAAATTGTAAAATAAGATGGAATATGGGGGGTGTTTCTGAACTCACTCTATTTGGATGTTCTTTTGAACTATTATGAATATGTGTTTCTGAATGATACAAGATTTGACATTATAGGTTGGAAGGAAATATATAAATAGCTTTATCAGTTTTAGTAAATGATTACTTCATGTGCAGGTGTCATATGGCTCAGAGCTTGGCTATCGTAGTCCAACATTTGACATGGATTTGTCTGATTTCATGGAAGATGGCAAGCTAATGTCTTATGAGAGAGCAAGGAAATATTTTGCTCAAGATCCATCCCAAAAGTGGGTAGTAGATATGCATCACTTTATATGCATCTTAGGCATTTAGAACATTCTATTATTATACTAATTGAATGATTAACTTCACAGATGGGCAGCATATGTTGCTGGGGCAATTTTGGTCTTGATGACTGAGATGGGTGTGCGTTTTAACGACAGTATCACCATGATGGTAACTCCTAATTCTCTATTAAGTTATTGAATACTTGGTTTAAACAAAACAAATATGGAATAAGTTATAACTGTTAAGGTTTATCTGCTTCTCTAACAAATGAAGGAAACAAAGTATATTGAGAAACAAAGTACTTAGAGATGTAATTCAGTATATACTGTAAAGGTTTGAAAACTTTCATTTTCTTGTTATGCATAGATTTCATCAGCAGTCCCTGAAGGGAAAGGTGTATCATCTTCTGCATCTGTGGAGGTCGCCAGTATGTCTGCAATTGCAGCTGCTCATGGTAATAAGCTCTTTTCCAATGTTCTGTTTACAGGGACTAAACTTCAAGCTCTCCTTTCTTATCACACAAGATTCATTGTTTCTTCTCATGAAAGAAAGCTACACCCAATTTTTCTGCAA
>NC_029790.2:128557857-128561060 GCF_000816755.2 Arachis ipaensis
TGAAAGCGAAACGGATCCTTATTTTGTGCAAGAAAATATTGATTCCATTATTTTCTATATTTGCAAATCAGGATTAAATATCGACCCAAGAGACCTCGCTATACTTTGCCAAAAGGTTGAACTTCATCCTATATTCCAATCAAAATTCTCTATGATATTTATTTATCTCTTGCATGCATTTCAATTAATCAAACTTCATTCTCTTACAATATTCGTTAGGTGGAAAATCACATTGTAGGAGCACCATGTGGCGTCATGGATCAGATGACTTCGGCATGTGGTGAAGCCAACAAACTTCTAGCTATGATTTGCCAGGTATGCATCAGTACAAGCTACAGGGAACAGTGTTTCTTATTCTTTAGACTTGATATCATTGGTGCTGCTTGTTATTGATGCAGCCTGCAGAGATTGTTGGCCTTGTAGAGATTCCCAACCATATCCGTGTCTGGGGAATTGATTCTGGAATAAGACACAGGTATATGGACTAACAATATTTGGGTTTTTCCATTTATGTTTGACCCTTTCTATAATCTTTCACATATACTGTCTTTGAAATGCTGATCTTTTACCACCCTTGGAAAATATCAACCTATTCCATATTCCCCGTTATTCTATCTTCATGGTGTTTGAAACATCCTAATTCCTAATTGTCATCTATTTCAGTATTGGAGGTGCAGACTATGGTTCTGTCAGAATTGGCACCTTTATGGGTCTGAAGATGATTAAGTCTAAAGCTTCTGATGAATTGTCTGATATGCAAACTAATGGGCTGAACAATGATGAAGTGGAACAAGATGATTTAGAACTACTTAAACAAGAAGCTTCCTTAGACTACTTATGTAATTTGCCTCCTCACAGGTAAATTCCATGTTTATTTGAAAGGAAATCATGAGTAGTAATGGCTTTGAAGGAGTAAGAAAATAATTAGATCATAATCTATCAATTCACTTCCCATATTGCTGGTGTAAGTAGTAGTACCACACTATACATTCGCGCAAATATAGAATTCCTTCTTTATACGGATTTCATTTACAGATTTGAGGCTCTTTATGCTAAGCAAATTCCAAACTCCATTATTGGTCAATCATTTTTGGACACCTACAAAAATCACAATGATCCTGTCACTACTATTGATGACAAGCGAACTTATGGAGTGAGATTTCCCACAATGCATCCCATCTATGAAAACTTCAGAGTTAAGGTAAGTCTTGCAACCTTTTGCTGTAATAACCTGCTAATTATGTAATCAGGCGAGCATAATAGTTTTTATTTTCCACTTGGAATTGCTAAATGCATCAGTCATTTGTTCCCTATCTTGCATAATAGTTTCTTAATCAATTCCTTGGTGTGCAGACCTTCAAATCACTTCTAACGTCAACAGCTTCAACTGATCAACTTACTGCCTTAGGAGAACTGCTATATCAGGTACAAGCATGATTTCAGTTGGCCAACTTAGTTCCTTAATATTTTGTATTGAAGAAAACTAAAATATAAAGAAGGAAAACAGTTTGGCTTCTAACTAATTATGATTTGCAGTGTCACTATAGCTACAGTGCTTGCGGACTTGGCTCCGACGCAACAGATAGGCTTGTACACTTGGTGCAGGAGGTGCAGCATAGTGCAGCCTCTAAAGCAGAAGACACAACATTATGTGGAGCAAAGATCACTGGTGGAGGTTCTGGTG
Organism: Arachis ipaensis; assembly: GCF_000816755.2. Classification (NCBI taxonomy): domain Eukaryota; kingdom Viridiplantae; phylum Streptophyta; class Magnoliopsida; order Fabales; family Fabaceae; genus Arachis; species Arachis ipaensis. The sequence continues at coordinate 128,559,542 of NC_029790.2, forward strand.
GAACTGTTTGTGTAATTGGTAGAAACTGCCTCAAGAGCGGTGAACAAATTATTGAGGTATCTTAGTTTCAAATTTTATTATGAATAGTATTCCATTGTAAATCACTTTTCAGAATTTTCTTAAACCTTGAACAAATTTTGATTTCAGATCCAGCAGAGGTACAAGAAGCAAACTGGTTATTTGCCTTTTATTTTCGAGGGTTCATCGCCTGGTTCAGGAAAGTTCGGGTACCTGAAAATACGCCACCGAACTGGTTCCAGATCCGATGTCAGGATGGGTTACACCAGTGACGAAGGGAGTCCGATATGATCGGGTCTTGCATTATTCAAGCACCTTGGAAATCATTGCTTTTAAGATGTTGTACACTTTCACCAATTATTAACATTCTCATTAGTAATTTTATATTTATGGTCAGAAGCAAAGTTCCTGGCCGGTTTATAATATTAAAGTGGTGAAGTTGGATTATGTAATTACAGCATTACACCATTGGTGTAATATTATGAAACTCACTTGGATATACCATTTGCGCACCTTTGATAAAGTTTCTTATCCTACTATTAGCTGTTGTCAAATTAATTTTCTTCTACAGTCACAACTGGCAAAAAATGTGGTAGCAGTTACATGAATTCTTATTCTTATTACTAAATCTATTGCTAGGTACACGTCTGCATGACTGTTAACGCCCAATTTGTGAGAACTTTTGTTTTCTTCTTGTTCCAAACGCTCTATACTGAACAATAGCTTAGTCCATCCAAACGAGGTGTAGCTGATAATGGTCTAGCTCGTCGGAAAAAGATCATAGAATAGATTGGTAAAATGAAAAAATAAATTTAATCCAACTAGAAGGAAATACTCCAAATTTTCCTACCAATCCGAAGTGAGTTCCACTAGTTGCGACTAATATTATTAGAGTTGTTAGTAGTTGGAGAGTTAAGATAGTAATGGCTAGTAGTTAATAGATGGATATTTATGAGGTTAATAGGTAATATCTCTATAAATAAGTTGACTATCGTATTATATAACAACAATTTCAATACGACAACAACTTTACATATAATATTATCTTTTTATTCTACTCTTTTTCCAGAAATTTAACAGATACCTTAAATTAAATTCTTGAATTTGTTATATCTCTTTGAACTAATATAGTTTTGTAATCAATTCACAGTTGAACAGAAGGCAACGCATAGCGAATAGCTTACATAAGTTAATACTTAATAGGAGAGTTTGGTTTTGAAATGTGTTTAATTTGTCCGGTTCATATGAGAATGAGTTTTTTTCGTTATAACACAATAAGCCATTGGAATCCTTGATTCGGGTTAAATTATGAGCAGTAAAAAAGAATTATTGATGGCATTATGAGCAACGATATTTTATTTTATTTAGAAACTCGCTTTAGTTATCTTCTTCTCTTGGCGGAGTTAAATGGCAAAATCTATTGTTAATTAATTATATATTATTAAATATTTGTTTAAAAGATTTATTTTTATGCACCAATATGCACCAATATGCACCAATA
>NC_029790.2:128561221-128573472 GCF_000816755.2 Arachis ipaensis
ACTAAAAGAACTAAAAGATAAATTATTATTATTATTATATGAAATGGGATATTAATACTACGATGGCGTTTGAGCAATAAGCCGAAAAGGGAAACCACTGCCTCTACGTTTCCACTCTTCCTTCGCACCATGACCGACACCAACAACGCCAAAAACGACGACGTTGATGACGACGCCGTCATTCGCCGCACGCGTTCCCAAGCCGCACCAGATTGGACGGTTACCGAATCTCTAATCCTCGTCAATGAAATCGCCGCCGTCGAAGCTGACTGCTCCACCGCGCTATCGTCCTACCAGCAGTGGAACATCATCGCCGGGAACTGCGCCGCTCTCGACGTTGGCCGGAACATGGGCCAGTGCCGCCGGAAGTGGGACTCTTTGCTCTCCGATTACCAGAGAATTAGGGCGTGGGAGGAGGAGGAATCCAAGAAGAAGAAGAAGAAGAACAATGCGCGCGGTGCGTGTTCTTATTGGGCGTTGAAAGGGGAAAGGGTTCGGACGCTTCGGTTGCCGGAGGATTTTGACAGAGAGTTGTATAGGGCGGTTGATGGAGTCGTCAGGGCTAGAGAAGAACGAGGGGAGGTTCTGGTTGAAAGTGATAACGAAGAAGCTCGAAATGAAGTTCTCGATGTTACTGTGGAAATCGGTACGGTACGCTTTGTTAATTTTTTTTTTCTTCTTCTATGATTATTTTAATTTTTTTGCTTTGACGAAGTTTGTTTATTTTCTGGAAACCATAATTATGCTGGAAACCAAGAGTTATCACTCAGTTCATCGTCTAAAGATTAATAAATATAGGTCACATTTAATCAATTGGGTTGGTCGAGTGGTTAGCTCACTAGTTCATTTAAATGCAGATGTTTGAATACTACTTCGAGCATGTAGCAATTTACGGGCCCACTGACAAACTTTTAAATGGAATTGATTAGTCTTTGCCTGCCTAGCCGGGAGATACGTGAGAAATCAAAAAATAAATATAGGTCACATCTAATAACTATTGCAAAAATCCTCAAAATAAATATAGGTCACATCTAATATATATTGCAAAAATCCTCGTTACCTAGGAGTCTTTAGGTATAGAAAACTAGAAATAGCATTACTCTTCAAAATTGGTGAACCTATATATATATTTATAGGTGTCACTGCTATGTGGAATATGTTTGAACTGAGAAGGAAGGAGATAGCAATTTGCTACTATTTTGTAGAACAACAGCTCCTGTCCCCTTCTGTAACATGTTTGTCTCCACATTTTCTTAAAGAAAACCAATTTCTATTAGAACATTGCCAAGCATCTTATAGGTGCTTGTCTCTGCAGTTCTTAGAAGTTTTCTGGTGATTTGAACTTTTATTAATGAATTTGACAATTAGGGTCCAAACGGAAACGGCAACGAAGTAAATCTGAGAGACACCCGGAAGATAAACATAAGAAATGCATCCCAGTTGAGTCTTCAGGAGACCAATCTAGAGAACATGATCAAAGAGGTTGCCATGTACAAATGTCCAACAAAAACCATGAAGAAGAGCTAGAGAAACATGATTCAGATGATGAATATTTGAAAGATTTCCTAGAAGATAAGTCCAAGTCGAAATCTAAAGCAGAAAAGACTCCAAAGGATAAATTAGAAATCTCAGTGAAGACCCCTGCCGAAGTAGAGCTTCAAGAAAATGATGATACAGAGATGCCGAAGCCAACCTGTTTAGAAAAGGTAGCTAGTAGCAGCAGAGAAGAGAATGAGGAAACAATGGCCCTGAAATTGGTAACAAGTAGTAGCAGAGAAGAAAATGAGGAAACAGTGGCCCTGAAATTGCAGGAATTGGCAGTGAAGATTCAAGCAATTTGTAATGAATCGGCAGACTGTCAGGCAGCTGGCTCACAGAATGTTGAGGACTACCTTACTGAATTTACAAGATGCCAAGGGGACAAGCTCATAGAAAATCTGGCAACTTTTGCAGATATCGTTAAAAAACTATGTGGTCTTCTCCAGGAGTGTAAATAAGCAGTTCAATTCAGTTGATGTAATTGCTTTTGTTTTATCCTTCTTGGTTAATGTTATCATTTATCAAGAGTAGAATTGTCATTTCATGCCAAAGATTTATTTGCTTTGCTATAATCTGTAGCCCCTAGTATTCGTGTTAGTGAGATGCCGAGCAGTGAGGTATCCCATCTTTAGGATTAGGGTATATTTTTGGAAGATGGATAAAAATGAGAAAATTTTGTTGATGAAAAATCCTTCCTTTTTATCCCTCTATGAAATAGACGGGCAGATTAAATAATGGTCAAGCACTCAAGTCAGAAAGATGTAGATGCACTATATGCCGACTCCACTGGGGATCGAACCCAGAATCTCTGGTTCCGTAGACCAGCGCCTTATCCGTTGGGCCATGGAGTCTTGAGTAATATTTATTGATAACTAATATTTATTGTTTAAATAACTAAGCCACAAAAACTTTTCCCACTAACATTTAAACGGTTAGTTGGTGGTGAAAGTTCAGATGCAATTAACTTCATTTGAAACTGATAATTGAGAAATAATTTAGTCAAATTTATCAAATTATTTAATAATTTTTAATTACTAGTTTTATATAAAATTAAAATCCACTTGAAGAGTAAAAGTTTGTTAAACTTGGTTTGAATTTAATAGTATTTTGAAGGTATGAATTTAAAAATAGTTCATACAATATTATTTTTTAAGTTGGATTAGTCCACCTTCACTGTGATCATTATTTCGAGACTCCTGTCGTCGCTATCAATAACACCAGCAGAATGGAAAAATGAAATTAGTTGAATTTGGTCCAAATAAAAAATATATGAGGTAAATTCAGGTTATAAAATTGCCTATTCTTTCTACTATTTACCACTTTTTCAATGTCTTCAACATTTCCAAAATCACAAAATTTGGAAAAGTCTATGAAAAATAAAGTTGCCTCACAAAAAAAAATTCTGTGAAAATACTTACATGAAAAATTTTGGGTGATAATTTTATTGCACAACAGATTCTCAGACACTTCTGACACTTGTCCTTACTGCCTAATCCAAGAAGAAACCATCTGCCATGGTCTCTTAGCATTGATTAATGAAAGTGTGTGGAACGATCACCGAGAGTCCTTCTCCCATTGGTGGCAGAAAGCTTGCATGGGCGGAGCTGAAAATCCTGATAAACGCCGACTAAACACATTTCTGGTAGTGCTTTGTTGGAATTGTTGGAAGGCAAAGAACCGGTACGTCTTTGACAAGAAAATGAGTTATGCAGATCAATTGGCTCAAGACTCCCACAAACTTACAAACAAGATTCTGAAAGCAAGTCTTGCTTGAATTTTTGGTTTACCGTGTTTGAGTTATTCGCATTACTCTTTCTCTTTATTTTCTTTTGTTTTGGCACCTGTGTTAGTATCATTTTGGAGGTTCCCACTTCTTTTATTGTTTCTAATTTGGATCTTCTGATCTTTTTTTAGCTCTAATAAATAACATATATCTTTGGAGAAAAAATATATAGATAATTTATATTTATAAGTACACAATTTTATTCTAATTTATATTTGATTTAGCATATAAATACAATAATAATAACAAAACAAAACCAGGGCACACATATATATTTATAGACATTCCTTGCTGGGTACATATGATAAACATTCTCTCTGGACTTGACTAAATTAATAATGTTAAGCTTAAGACAACACAACCACCTTACTCAGAATCCAAAGTACCAGAGACAACTCAAAGGCAAAAAGAGTATGGAGCAATCCTCTGTCAAGTGTAAACCCATACAGCGTTATTCCCCCTTTGTTGTGCTGCAAGTATGTCACTGCAATGAAAAATAATGGGACTAACATAAGCATCATAGACCAAGAGGTTTCAATCTCTTTTTGAATGACATTCATATTTTTTGGACCAAACATGACTTTTGTCTTTATCGTGTTCAGCTTCCGCATGTATTGCCAGCTAAACATTATTTCTTATGTAGGATTTTCAAACTTGCATATCTTGTATGTCAAGAACTAAAATTATTTTCATAGAGATGGACTTATTGTATAAATTGCATGCCTGTAATGTGCACATTATGAAAACATGCACAAATAATCCAGCATAATCACTCAGTTAAAAATTAGCTAAACAACAAAGTACTGTCATGTTAACTAAATTAAAGATCATAAAATATCTCACCTAAGGCTTCCCTGATTTGGAATGTAGACAGTTGTTGTGGGATTACTGATATGCGTATGTCTGAGGAATCAGAATCACTATTATCACTGGCTAGTCCATCAGGTATTTGGGCCTTGCAGTGTTGGGATTCAGCAGAGGCAATGGTTACTAACAAGTGCCATCTCGTGGCTATGGCCACTATCCCTTGAGCTCTGTGTGTTATTCTTGCAGCACCCACCAGGCACAGCATGAACCCACTCAACTGCACTGCTGAACATATCTACATATATATATAAAGATAGAAATTGAAATTCAACTCCATCTTTCATGAATAGATAAATAATAGAATGGTTATTACCAGAAGATCTCCAGAATTGAAGAAGGTCTTGTCAGATTTAGAAGCAAGAACGAGCAAGAGAGCACCCAACTGGCTAACAGTGATGGTGACCAAGCAGCCAATGATGAAGAACCTGTATCTATGGCTTGTGAGCCACAACTGCTTCCTGATCCTCACATGTTCCCCGAATATGAGACTGGCGTCGGAGCCGCATCCTTCAAAGAGCTTGTGAACCCCTTCAAACCTCAGCCTCTGGAGCTCGCAGGTCAGTCTAAAGAGCACACACAGCACCAAGAACACCAGTGTTCTATAAAGCCATGACACCAGAACCAAGACAAAGGCGGTGGAGTTGAGGGGGAACGTTGGATTGAGGTGTGGAGCAGAGATCTTAACGGCGGAGAAGAAGATGATCTTGTGGGCCAACTCAAGGAAGAAGGACGGAAGCATTATGTAAGCCAAGTATCTGAAGGACTTGTCCAGTTCTACTTTGTATCCTCTTCGTACGTAGCTGCTGTCGTCTCTCAACATGTCCAGGAACAGAAGCTGCCTTAGCCCATACCTGTTTCCATGCATCCACAAGTTTCATTAGTAATGTTTAAAATTATGGATAAAGTATATTGTTAGAATACCAGACTAAAAAAATTGAGTTGATGGCTAAGTAAAGAAGGAAGGATGAATAATTTGTTTAGATTTAATCATTGGTTTTACATACATACCTTCGGAAGAAACAAGAGAGGGTGAAGAAGGCAATGATGGCGAGTGTGGATTCCGGCACCTGAACAAGCTTGTTGAATGAGATTGGATCATCTTCAGGGGAAGACGCAGGGACTCTGACAAAAATGGAGGTTAGAAGAGGCACAACCACGGCGAGGAAGATGAAGACCACATAAGAGATAAGTTTTCCAAAGCATGAAGAGTGGTCAAGTGCACACCACTTTAGGCTAATCCGAAAATTTCGAAGCTCGTCATGCATCATGGATTTTGATCTTTCATATGATGGCTGCAGCAGCAGGGGAATGTTATTGTTATGGTTGGGCTCTTCTTCATCGTCGGCGAAGGACACACGCCTTCGGGAGGAATTAATGTCAATGGTGGGTTCTTCATTGGTAGGATTCATAGTTGAAGGAGAGTGTTGTTAGAAGCAAGAAAATTGAAAATCTTGTGTTAATGATGAGTTGTAAGTAGTGGAGAGAAAATCTAGAGAAACAAAGTTAGGAAGCTTGCTTTGTCTCGTGAGTCTTCTCCTTGCCCTGTACTAGAGGTTTCTATGTGCAGCCAAGAATAATCAATCAACTGCTTTTTCAAATAACTAAGATCGTTATGTATTGTGTTCCCCCTCTCTTATGCTGTCGAAACTTTTCGCACTTATTTATTGGAACCCCGCTAGGGGACAATTGAAGAATCCTCACAATGTATATAATAAGTTATTTATTTAGGAATAAATAATGAAAACTATTCTCGGTTATTTCACGTCAAATTTCAAAGTTTAAATCCATCGATTTCAAATTTTAAAATTTTAAAAAATTTAGTTAGTTATTCTAAAAAAAATAACCATCTTAAACTTTAATTTATCAAAATATTTCACTCCAGTATCCTCTTCTTTCTCAACTGGTTGTCACTCTACCTTTATCAATAGGGAAAGTATGGAGAGCCAATAAAATATTTGTATAATGCGTACAATGGAGGTTTAGGGAGTATTATAGATATAACAATTAGTGTTACCTTTTTCCATCAGCGTAAGCTTCTGGGATGAGTGGTATCATGACATGATATTAGAACTCTAGATCCGAAAGATCAAGAGTTCGATCCTTAGTAAACCCCAAAATCAGCGTACCTGAATGGTTATTTTGAATATTATGGGTGATGTTCATTTTGTAACTCGTATAGTCATTGGCTCCCTAGCAGGACTAATGAATTCAGCACGTATGAAAATGAGAGGGATGCAGTTTTGTGTTGTTCACTGTCTTTGATGTGACTCAAACCCGCCCCGAAATATAAAAATATCCAAATTTTCAAGACTCCAACCATTATTTAACATGGTAAAATTCATTTAGAAAAATATAAAAAGAACCAACTCTTCTTCAAAATTAAAGTATAACCACAATCAATACTAATGTTGTCTGATAATACCAAATATTTAAATCAATACAAATAACATAATATTATGCATTAATCTAAAGTCTTATGCATTCTAAACATAAAACATTAACTTATAGTCTTATAATGACTAATAACACAAAATATTAAGGTTTACAATACTTAAATTCCACATAAAAATAGTCATGATCCATCACTAATAACACAAAATATTAATTGTGTACGATGACCGGGTTACTGGGTCGACTTCAGGTGACCCAAGCTATAACCCGAATCCGACCTAAAATAATGACCGGGTCTATTTTTGAGACCCTTACCCGACCCTAAACCCGATAAAATCACATCAAATTAATCCCTAAAGTGTTCGAAACTAAATCAGGCCTTCGAAGCGGATCGAGTCATGTGTGCCCCTAACTGTTTTGAATCTTTATTTGGATTATATTTTAAATTAAAAATAAATAATAATTAATTAATTAATTTAATTATCATTTGATTTTAATTACAAAAATATTCTCATTGTACATACACTAATTAGATTGATTTCCATACTTTTTCTTATATCACTCACAAAATAGTTAAGTTATCTTCGACACCAAGTCTAACTATTTTAATTTCTTCCACCATAGTTATTAACTTTAAGCGCATCTTATTTTTGGCTTCTACCGTTATAAATCTTTTCTACTTTAACTACTACTGATGAACTATTTTTTTTTACTATTGTTAAGCTTTTTTTTTTGGTAAAAACTCATCAAGTGCAGTCAACTTCACGTAAATTTGATAGTTAAGAGTCATTAAATGATTTGATTAATTTAACTAAATTTTCTGAAAGGTATTTACAAATTTGATTAATTAATATTATTGATATTATTATTAATATTATTATTAATATTAATAAACGGTTACTAACCGTTTAGTACTATTTGGTTGAAGAGACACAACCTTTTAAGGATTGTATATGTTCAAAATATTGTGTCTATTGATTAAAGGAACACAACTCTTTAAGAATTATGTATGTTCAAAACATTGTATCTATTGTCAATAGAAAAGACACAACCATTTGTACACGTAACTAATCATAATTGCTACGTGCAATATGTATAAATAAGTCTTTGTCCACTATTTCAAAAATAGTAGCACTAAGTGTACATTTTAAGAAATCATTAAGATATTTTTTTTTGTTCAAGAGAGTTGAGAATTTCTTACTATTGCTAATTTAGAAATTCTTAGGTTTCATTGTATCTTGGGAGAGTATTGTCATCAACCCTATAGTAACTAAGTGTGGGGACAAATATCTCTCTAAAGAAAGCGATCTAATCGTGCCTTGAAACCACTACACAAATATAAGATTTTGTCATCTTCTCATAATAATATACCCAACAATTTTAGAGAGATATTTCTTGAAGATGACACAAGATCAAAACACTACATTCAAGGTCATGAATCAAGAGTTCGTCAAATTAGATCGCTTTGATGGAATGAACTTCAACCGTTGGAAAGACAAGATGATGTTTTTTCTTTCAGTTCTCAATCTTGCATATGTGATTGACCCAAAGACTACACCAATTGCCGATGCCGCTAAAAATTCCACATCGGAAGAGAAAGAAAAGATTGTTTAATTGAAGAAGAAACGTGATGAAGATACTTTTGCATGTCGAGGTCATATTCTCAATACTTTATCCGACCGACTCTATGATCCCTACATGTCAATTCAATCACCATTAGAGATTTGAAAATCTTTAGAAGAAAAGTATAATACCGAACGACAAGGAACAGATAAGTTTATTATGATAAGATATTTTGAATTTATTATGAATGATATTATGATCAAATTTATGAATTACAAATTCGTGTAAGTAGACTTCGTGATCTACAAGTGGTGATCCTTGAATCATTACAAGATGAAGAATATTTATTTTAATGAATTTGATAACTTTTGTGAATTATGTGGTATTGTGCATGATCTTCCACTCAATATACTCCGCAACAAAATGGTTTGGCGGAAAGAAAAAAAAATCGTACGTTAGTGGATATGGTTACTTTAATGTTATTAAATGCAAAATTACCTAACAATTTGTGGGTGAAGTATTATTGATATCATATCATATCCATAATAAGATACCATCAAGACATAGAAAGGTTTTTCTTTATGAAATTTGAAAAAGGAAGAAAACCTAATTTGAATTATCTAAAAGTGTGGGGGTATTTAGTCTTTTATCGAGTTCCTGATCAAAAGAGAATCAAATTAGGGCCAAGAGTCATAAAAGGCACTTTTATAGTATATGCTCAAAATTCTAAAGTATATAAATATTAGACTTAGTGTCTAATATAGTTGTTGAATAAGAGAGGTAGAATTTATTGAAAATAAATTTATCAATTATTCAACTTCTGATTTAGAATATCCCAAAATGATACAAATGTTTCACAACAAATATATATGGAGCAACTGGAAAGCTATGTACTACCCGGAAATGAAAAGAAAGTTTTCAAATTAATTAAGTCTTTGTATGGGTTAAAACAAGCGCCTAAACAATGGCATAAGAAGTTTGATTCAGTTGTGTTATCAAATGGCTTCTCACATAATAGTGCGGATAAATGTATTTACTCAAAATTTACTAAAAATTATGGAGTAATCATTTGTTTATATGTTGATGATATGTTAATTATCGGAACAAATTTAGAATAAATTCGTATAATGAAGGAGTATCTAACTTCTAAATTCAAGATAAAGGATTTGAATGAAGTTGATACAATATTAGGCGTAAAGGTTCATAAGAATGAAGTTGGCTTTACTTTAAGTCAATCTCATTATATCAAAAAGGTATTGGAAAAGTTTGATCATCTCACAATTAAAGAATCCAATACGTCGTATGTCCTAATCTTAAATTAGAAGGAAATATGGGAAGACCTATAGCACAATTAGAATATGCTAGTGTTATAGGAAGTTTAATGTATGCAATGCATTGTACTAGACTTGATATAGCATTTGCTGTGTGCAAATTATCAATGTTTACAGGAAAGCCTAGCAATCAACATTGGAAAGTTATAACAAGAGTTCTTGGTTATCTCAAGAAAACCATAAACTTGGGATTACACTATAGTGATTATCCCGCAGTTTTAGAAGGTTATTCCGATGCAAGTTGGATTACAAATTTTAGTGACAACAAATCCACTTCAGGATGGATTTTCACCATTGGTGGTGGAGCAATAAGTTGGGTCTCAAAGAAACAAACATGTAATACACGTTCTACTATGGAGGCTGAGTTCGTAGCTTTATCAGCCGCAGGTAAAGAAGCGAAATGGTTAAGAAATTTGTTATATGATATAAAGCTGTGGCCACAGCAGACGACAGCCATTTCAATCTTCTGTGATAGTGAATCAACCATGTCTCGAGTATATAATAAGGTTTATAATGGAAAGTCTAGACATATAAGTTTGAGACATGAATTTGTGAGGCAACTAATAGATGATGGTGTAATTACCATCACTTATGTAAGATGTCAAGAAAATTTAGCAGACCCTTTAACTAAAGGTTTGTCAAGGGATAAAATCAAAGAGACTACTGTTAAAATGGGATTAAAACCTATTATTGCTAAGTGATGGGAACCCAACCTTATTCTAGTAGACCACTAGTTTCAAAGTTTAATGGGTAATAACAAGTTATTTAGCAATTGGAGCACTAAGGTATAGGATTTAGTGCTATTTACAATAAATTAGAAGGGTGAGTTTAAACTCTTAATGGAATGATAATATTATCAATATTCCGCCTATATGAATATAAGAGTGGTGCCGCTCTAATAAAAAAATTTAGAGGTTTTATTTTCGTAAATATTCATGAAACCAGGATATGAGCACAAGGCCATATAAGTGCTTAAGATTGTAAACTCTTGAACTTGGAGGGTATAAGTAATGTGTGTGATTTTTGGTACTAGCATTTGGAGTATAGGTTTAATCGATTAGACACCTATTACTTCGTTAGAATTTTAAAATTTACACTAAAAAAATGTTTAATTTTAGTGACACATTCTTTATGCATATACTTGTATGACATTTAAATTTTGTAAATAGTGGAGGATTGAATGTTATTTACAAAGTTGATTAATTAATATTATTAATATTATTGATATTATTATTAATATTATTATTAATATTAATAAACGGTTACTAACCGTTTAGTACCATTTGGTTGAAGGGACACAACCTTTTAAGGATTGTATATGTTTAAAATATTGTGTCTATTGACTAAAGGGACACAACTCTTTAAAAATTGTGTATGTTCAAAATATTGTATCTATTGGCAGTAGAAAAAACACAACCATTTGTATACGTAACTAATCATAATTGCTATGTGTAATATGTATAAATAAGTTTTTGTCCACTATTTCAAAAACAGTAGTACTAAGTGTACATTTTAATCAATCATTAAGAGATTTTTTTTTTGTTCAAGAGAGTTGAGAATTTTTTACTATTGCTAATTAAGAAATTCTTAGGTTTCATTGTATCCTAGGAGAGTATTGTCATCAACCCTATAGCAACTAAGTGTGGGGACAAATATCTCTCTAAAGAAAGCGATCTAATCGTACCTTGAAACCACTACACAAATATAAGATTTTGTCATCTTCTCATAATAATATACCCAACATTTTCATCTAACAGCTCTTAATTATTAACTTCACGTGCACGTTGACTTTACCTAAATTTTTATTTTTTTTTAACTTGGATTGTTGAAATCTTTTTCACTAGGATGAAATATTTTCTGACTTCAACTAATTGTATCATATTGTTGGCACAACGGCATGGTTTTCTACTTTGACAAGATTTTACTGTTTTTGTAAGATTTTCTATTTTAGTATAATTTACTGTTTTCGGAAGATTTATGGTTGTTCTAAGATTTTCGCATTATTATATATTTTCACGAGATTGATCTTTCCATCAATACTAAATTAGTGCACACGTTAATCACTTTAAGCTGTGAATCTTGGGACTTTGTTGATACCTTTGGAGATAAAAATGGTGGTAAAAATATAGCAAGAGTAGAGAAGAAACTAAGGCAATTCTTTATTTGTTTTGTACAAACTTTCCTCTAATCTTAATTTGTCTCCACTGACATGAATTCAAGCGTAAAAGAGTTACTAGTGAATTTTTTGCATGATACATACAATAAAGATTGCCTAATTATTTTACATTCACTTGATCAAGTATTACAATAATAATATTTTTCACAATGATATTCTCGATCATTCATTCTATGCAAAAAGTAAGGTGTTTATTATTTTGAATTTTGATGAATAAAAAAATAGTTATAAATTTATGATGACAAGGTGCTACTTTGCAAGGAGCAGGTGCAGGTAACGCTGCTTCTTGTGTTGGATCATCAAAGTTATGTCAATGCAATCAATAAAAAAGAGCTTATTATATACATATACAAAAAAATACAATGATATCTTAGTTATTTAAAATTTACATACAGGTGTCTTTACTAGAAAATAATATTAAGAAGGGTCAAATAATTTAATAAATTTAACTAAATTATCGTCTAACAATTCTTAACTATTAATTTGAGTCTTCACCTTGCCTTAGCTGCACCTAGAAACCTTTAGTACAGGCCAAAGAGAATACTCACGATCACGAGATAAAGCATGGTTTCCAACTTTTTTGTGTAGATTTTCCCTCCAC
>NC_029790.2:128573605-128583962 GCF_000816755.2 Arachis ipaensis
CAACACAAGATTTTCCCTTTAATTTTCTTGCTTCTAACAACACACTCGTTGAAACAACACTGAAGGAACATGAATCCTACCAATGAAGAACCCACCATTGACATTAATTACTCCGGAAGGCATGTGTCCTTCGCCGAAGACGAATGCCGTCCAGCCGAAGAAGAGCCAATAACACAATACCATCCAAGCAATAACAATAACATTCCCCTGCTGCTGCAGCCATCATATGAAAGATCGAAATCCATGATGCATGACGAGCTTCGAAATTTTCGAATTAGCCTAAAGTGGTGTGCACTTGACCACTCTTCATGCGTTGGGAAACTCATCTCTTATGTGGTGTTCGTTTTCCTCGCCGTGGTTGTGCCTCTTCTAACCTCCATTTTTGTCAGAGTCCCTGCGTCTTCCCCTGAAGATGATCCAATCTCATTCAACAAGCTTGTTCAGGTGCCGGAATCCACACTCGCCATCATTGCCTTCTTCACTCTCTCTTGTTTCTTCCAAAGGTATGTACGTAAAACCAATGATTAAATCTAAACAAATTATTCATCCTTCCTTCTTTACTTAGCCATCAACTCAATTTTTTTAGTCTAGTAATCTAACAATATACTTTATCCATACTTTTAAACATTAGTAATGAAATTTGTGCATTCATGGAAACAGGTATGGGCTAAGGCAGCTTCTGTTCCTGGACATGTTGAGAGACGACAGCAGCTACGTACGAAGAGGATACAAAGTAGAACTGGACAAGTCCTTCAGATACTTGGCTTACATAATGCTTCCCTCCTTCTTCCTTGAGTTGGCCCACAAGATCATCTTCTTCTCCGCCGTTAAGATCTCTGCTCCACACCTCAATCCAACGTTCCCCCTCAACTCCATCGCCTTTGTCTTGGTTCTGGTGTCATGGCTTTACAGAACACTGGTGTTCTTGGTGCTGTGTGTGCTCTTTAGACTCACCTGCGAGCTCCAGAGGCTGAGGTTTGAAGGGGTTCACAAGCTCTTTGAAGGATGCGGCTCTGATGCCAGTCTCATATTCGGAGAACATGTGAGGATCAGGAAGCAGTTGTGGCTCACAAGCCATAGGTACAGGTTCTTCATCATTGGCTGCTTGGTCACCATCACTGTTAGCCAGTTGGGTGCTCTCTTGCTCGTTCTTGCTTCTAAATCTGACAAGACCTTCTTCAATTCTGGAGATCTTCTGGTAATAACCATTCTATTATTTATCTGTTCATGAAAGATGGAGTTGAATTTCAATTTCTAACTTTTTATATATATATATGTAGATATGTTCAGCAGTGCAGTTGAGTGGGTTCATGCTGTGCCTGGTGGGTGCTGCAAGAATCACACACAGAGCTCAAGGGATAGTGGCCATAGCCACGAGATGGCACTTGTTAGTAACCAATGCCTCTTCTGATTCCCAACACTGCAAACCCCAAATTCCTGATGGACTAGCCAGTGACAACAGTGATTCTGATTCCTCGGACATAAAGATATCAGTAATCCCACAACAACTCTCTATATTCCAAACCAGGCAATCTTTAGGTCAGCTTTTCTAATATTTTCATAACATAGATGATTTCACTGAAGAGAAACAATATTTAACTAAAATTATTATCTTTAGGATAAAATATTATTTTCATCTTCAACACTTGAAATAAATCTTAAGTTGATATTTAACTTTTAAATGTTTTATTTTAGTCAAAAAAGAATTTAAATTTTTTATTTCATTCTCAACAAATTTTAAACATATTTAATATTATCTTCAATTAAATTTGACTCAAACAATTAGCATAATTTAATAGTGTTATACGGTCATCTAGCGAAAGAATTATCTTGATTCACTGTTCAAATTGATTAATTTAAAAACCAGGATCAATTTTATAATAAAGTAAAACTGGAACACTAATTGATTGCTATTTTCCTCTACAATCTATGATGCTTATGTTAGTCCCATTATTTTTCTTCGCAGTGACATACTTGCAGCATAACAAAGGGGGAATAACGCTGTATGGGTTTACACTTGACAGAGGATTGCTCCATACTCTCTTTGCATTTGAGTTGTCTCTGGTGCTTTGGATTCTGAGTAGGGTGGTTGTGTTATCTTAAATAAGCTCTTCATTTCTAGTTTAAAAGTAGGTGATTTTTAGTTGGTTCTCTTGTAAATAAGAGATTAGTTACTCTTTATGACATGACATGTTAAAATGATTATTAAAAAAATTTAATTGTGTCATCATGACTAATACTAATTATATTTTTAATTTGAGTTTTAAAACCCAAATCATACAATTATATTTGATACGTCGCCACATACCTCGGCCGCACAAAAAGCTCAGAACGTAAACAGATAAGACCGGGCCCACTTATTTGAAAATAAAGAAACGTGCTCAACAAATTTGATCACCAAAACAGAATACGATAACCAACCTACAAACTCGGACTTATCCACAGCAAACGGGTAAAACAACGTCTATAAAGCCAAACTGATATTCTCGGCTAAAGATCAGGTTCTATTCTCAATCTTCATATTTACTTGATACACTCACTAAAGATTATTATTGACTTGAGCGTCGGAGTATCTTTTGCAGGTATTCCCGCCGCGGTGTTCAGTCCTGGCCGACGTATAGTTCTTCCTCTTCGTCAGCAGCATGCTCGGAATTGCTAAAGCTCGGCCACCCCAGTACACGGACGAATTACTTGGCGCCCACTGTGGGGTCCGAATATAGCTAACCCCACTACCCTCTTTGCTTAATCTTTTACTCTGTTTTGCAGGATTTCCGATCCTCGAATATGGCTGACAATGAGAACCCTCAATCCACACAAGCTGAGCTCCTAGCTCAAATCACTGAACTTCAGGCAGAAGTGTGGAGGTTAGCAATTGACAAAGCAATCCGACCAGTGGCGCAAAAGAAAAGAAACCTCGGAGAAGAGAAAAAACAAGCAGCACTAGAAGAAACCAAGAAACTCCTCAACGCAGGTTTCATCAGAGAGATCCGCTTCACCACATGGCTCTCAAATGTGGTAATGGTAAGGAAAAACTCAGGTAAATAGCGCATGTGCGTCGACTTTACAAATTTAAACAAAGCTTGCCCTAAAGATGTTTACCCATTACCTTGCATTGATAAATTAGTTGATAATGCTTCCGGTTTCAAAAGCTTAAGTTTTATGGATGCATACTCTGGTTACAACCAGATTCTAATGCACCCAGAGGACCAAAGCAAAACAGCTTTTATAACAGAACATGGAAATTTTTGTTACAAGGCAATGCCTTTCGGTTTAAAGAATGCATGGGCGACGTATCAAAGACTAATGGACAAAGTATTTCGACAGCAAATAGGTCGGAATATGGAAATTTATGTAGATGATATGGTAGCAAAAACGTCTGCACAAGGTTCACATTGTGACGACTTGTTAGAAGTCTTCAACCAAGTCCGAGCATACAACATGAGGCTCAACCCAGACAAATGTGCCTTTGGAGTTCAAGGAGAAAAATTCCTCGGCTTCATGCTAACCTCACGAGGGATAGAAGCAAACCCAGAAAAATGTAATGCAATACTGAACATGGCAAGCCCGAAGACAATTAAGAAGTCCAACAACTAGCAGGGAGAGTAGCTGCTCTGTCACGCTTCCCACCTGCAGTGGCAAACCGATCTTATCATTTCTTTTAAACATTCTCTAAGAGTAAGAAATTTACATGGACAGAGGAATGCAAAAATTCTTTTATGGAGCTCAAACAGCTCTTAACATCACCCCCAATACTCTAGAGACCAGAAACAGGTAAACCATTGTATTTATATTTATCAGTATCTAACCATGCTATAAGCTCGTCCCTAGTGATTGAAACAGGGAAAAAGCAAAACCCAGTATACTTCATTAGTAGGGTATTACAACCAACAGAAACAAGGTACCCAAAAATAGAACAGCTGGCGTTGGCACTGATCACCACGGCAAGGAGATTACGACACTACTTCCAGAGTTACACAATAATAGTACGAACAGACCAACCCCTAAGGCAGATATTAACCAGACTCGAGCTCGCGGGACGATTAATCAAATGGTCCGTCGAACTCTCTGAGTTCGACATTCAGTACGAATCAAGAAAAACTCTTAAATCACAAGTACTTGCCGACTTTGTATCAGAGATGACTAATGAAACACAACCTACAGAAGCCAGTTGGAGTATACATGTAGATGGAGCTTCAAACAGAGAAGGCAGCGGAGCAGGGATACTGCTAAAAGAAGGAGACAAAGTGATAGCCGAGCAATCACTACAGTTCCGCTTCAACGCAAGTAACAACCAGGCAGAATATGAGGCTCTGCTAGCAGGATTGAAACTCGCCCAGCAACTAAAGATACCTCGGATAACGATTTATTGTGACTCTTCACTAGTAGTGCATCAAATCAAGGGCGAGTACCAGGTAAAAGATCTTTTGTTAGAAAAATATTGGCTCATAACAAAGGATCTCATCTCAAAATTCAGCAAATTTGATATTATTCATGTAAACCAAGAACAAAACACCAGAACCGATGTGTTATCCAAATTAGCCACAACAAGGCAAACAGAAAACACATCGGCGCTGTCTCAACTAACACTCAATAAGCCGAGTTTCGAGTAGGATACAATTTTAAGCATCATGCAGGTACAAGATTGGAGAACACCTTTTCTCGATTACATCAACACAGGTGCCATACCAAACGAGGAACCAAACTTGCCGCTCTTTCGAAGAAGAGCAAGCTTCTACATAGTGGTAGGAAACACCCTGTACAGACGAGGACACTCCCAACCACTCCTCAAATGCATCAGCAAGGATGAGGCCGAAGAAGTTATGGCAGAAACACACGAAGGGGTCTGCGGAAACCACGTCGGGGGCCGAGCACTGGCTGCCAAAATATTACGAACAGAGTACTACTGGTCAACGATCAAAGAGACTTATCTCAAAAGTCAAGGCAGCGACAATTGTCAAAAGCACGCCACCGTTTCAGGAATCCCAGCCGAAAAGCTACACACCATAGAGGTAAGCTGGCCTTTTGATAGGTGGGGGCTGGACATCCTCGGACCTTTTCCAAAAGCGCCAGGCCAGGTAAAGATCCTTTTAATATCAATAGACTATTTCTCTAAGTGGATAGAAGCACAACCACTAGCACACATAATGGCAGAAAAGGTGAGATCTTTCCTATGGAAAAATATCATATGTAGGTATGGCATCCCGAGAGAGATAATCTCGGATAACGGGAGACAATTTACAGACCATAAACTTGCTTCTTTCCTAACAAATTTCAAAATTACACATCATTTCAGCTCAGTTGAGCACCCGCAAACCAACGGGCAAGTTGAATCAGCTAATAGAATTATCTTGCAGGGTTCAAAGAAAAAGCTCAGTGAGGCCAAGGGCGAGTGGGCCGACCTCATTCCAGAAATCTTGTGGAGTTACAATACTACAATACAATCTGCTACAGGAGAAACTCCCTTCAAGATGGTATATGGTGCAGAGGCACTAATCCCATTGGAGGTCAGCATTCCAACGATAAGGACCGAGTTTTACAATCAACAAAACAACTTGCAGGCCCGAACAACCGAGCTGGACCTCGTAGAAGAAGAAAGAGACATTTTAACCATAAGGCAACGAGCTATGAAAATGTTCATAGAGTGAAGACACAACAAAAGAGTGGCACACAGATCCTTCAATGAGGGAGATCTCGTACTCAGAAGGACAGAAGAAGCACGGAAGCTCCCAGCACATGGAAAATTAGGAGCAAATTGGGAGGGACCGCTCCGAGTATTTAAGAACCTCGGCAAGGGGGATTATAAGCTAGAAACCCTAAGAGGAGATCAACTTCTAGGAACATGGAATGTCTCCTCACTAAGGAAATATCAATCATAATACATATTGTAAATCTGCGGATGAGGGTACTCTTTTTCCCCTTCGAAGGTTTTTTTCCCAAACCACATAGGTTTTACTCGAAGAGGGTTTTAACGAGGCCGGACGCCACAAATCATTGTACAAATGTCATTACTATTGCAAATAAACCATTAGTGTTATCATAATCCTGATAACTAACATATCTTATAATCAAAGAGCTAACAGTTAAACCGAGCTTCATACTCGGAAACCAACAAACATAAGCCGAGAATAATACTCGGAAATATCCAAAAGGCAAAACAAAGCTAAACACATGTCCAAGGCCAAAGAGCCATACATAAGTTTACAAAACGAAACATAAATAAAAAAGGCCTAATCTGCCTTGTCACCAATGCTGGACTCCTTGCTATCATCTCCAGCAGCAGCCTCATCATCCATAAGTTGGTCATTGACGACCACCTTAGTCGCATCTAGGTTTGTAACATCGGACTCAGGGACTAACACCTTCACCTGAGACACGGCTCGATCGAAGCCTTGTGCAAAGGCCTCGTAAACCTCATGCTCCAGCTCTTTAATCCTTGACTCCAAATGATCATTCTCACCTTTAACAGTCTTAACTTGTTCAGCAGAAGCAAGTTGAAGATGTCTCTCCTCAACAAGCTCGGCCTCCTTCAAACTCAGAGAAGAGGACAACTCAGCAATGGTTTTTTCTTTCTCTTGAACGGCCGAGGATAACTCAGCAATATCTAAGGAAACCTTGCGCTCCCTCTCCAAAGCAAGTTCTTGGGCCCTTCCGACAACCACAACACGCGCACCAATCACCTGCAACAAAGACAGAGGAGTCAAAACGGCATAAAGTACAAACAAACAAAGCAAATTTAATTCCTCACCTGCAGGAAACGGCTTGTCCCAACATGTCCGACCTCATCAATCATCTTCATATCATCAGGAAAGCAGCAAAGCTCATCAACCATAACAGAAAAGGGATAAATTTTACCCCCACAGAGATCGAGCAGGCACGTCCTCCAGATAACCATGCAACCTTTTTTGAGACTCGTAAGCCGATTCCACTCTCTGGAGCTCCATAGACGAATCCCCTCTCTCCAAAAAAGTCTCAGCAATCTTATCTTTCACATGACCCTTCTTTCGCTTCGGCTTATAGGTCGGATCAGGTTGAAAGGCAGGACCTTTCTCAGCATTTGTAGTCGAACCTTCCTTCTCCCATTTTTTCCGCTGATTGAAAAATGACTTCAATCCGGCAGTACTGATAGTAGGAGCCTTGTCACCTACACGAAAATTGGCAACATGAAAACAAACCAAACAAAACGCAATAGCAAAACAACAAAAACTAAATTACCTAGGTAATCCAGAACAGCTTGCCTATCGGTATCCCATTTCAACAACTCAGATACAGACAACAGACCTTTCAGACCCAACATCTCAAACAAAAACTCCATTAAAATCTGGTCATCAACCGACCTATCATCCACATCCAGAACTTGCATCGGCTCAGGACACCATGACAGAAGAAATTTCTCCACAAGGTACTCGTTTAGGTAAAAGGAAAACTCCTCAGGCACGCTCCTAACCTTAACGAACATGGTCTTAAAATCTTTAAAAGAGGACTTATAAAGACCAAAGATAGCACGGCGAGGATAACTACTCAGGTTAACCCAGAGCCCACGACCAACCCCATTAGCTTGGAATAACGAAAAGAAGAGCCTAATAGACGGAGGACAGTTAAGGAATTCCATCAAAATCTCGAAAGCCCTCACAAACCCCCACGAGTTAGGATGAAAAAGCTGACTAGGAGCACAATTCAACCAGTAAAGAACATCACATTCAAAATCAGTGAAAGGAAGCCTAACTCCTAGCTCAATAAACAAGCAGCTGTACATATAGAAAAAGGCTCAGTCATCGCGACGATGAAAAATACGATCACCAACATCACAGGGAGGTATCTCTATCCTAATATCACTACCGCTCCTAACCCATACGTTAGAACCTAGCACATCAACCAACTCCATATCACTAAATTGAGAAACATAACCCTTAACCTTAGCATCAACCCAGCTATAAAGATCACCCTCACCTACACCAGCCTTTTCCTCTTCCATACAACAAGCTAAAGAAAACCAAAATGAGAAAGAAAGAAGGAACAGAGACGTGAATTAGCACTCACCTTTTTTGCTCATTTTCTCCAAAACGTAGAATCCCCAAATACAAAAAACCAAAAGGTGCAAGCACGTTTATTACACAGTAAAGAGAGTAGTTACATATGAAGCGTTACCTTCCAATCCGAGCCATAAAAAAACCCACGATCAAAACTCAACCAATCACACGGTTAGGGCACCTTGAAATTCGCAGCACAAATCAAATCAATCACTCATTAAAGCGCGAAGAACAAAGCAAGCATTAAATGCTACAAACGTTTCAAATCCACCCATAGAACTAAGCCGAGCTTGGGGGCTGAAGGGCACAGACGCAAAAAATCCTTGGCCGAGGTATATGACATTACCGAGGAAAAAGCTCGCCTTTGTTCTGTCCAAACCAAGGCAAGCTTGGGGGCTATGATACGTCACCACATACCTCGGCTGCCCAAAAAGCTCGGAACGTAAACAGATAAGATCGGGCCCACTTATTTGAAAATAAAAAAACGTGCTCAACAAATCTGATCACCAAAACAAAATACGATAACCAACCTACAAACTCGGACTTATCCACAGCAAACGGGTAAAATAACGTCTATAAAGCCGAACTGATATTCTCGGCTAAAGATCAGGTTCTATTCTCAATCTTCATATTTACTTGATACACTCACTAGAGATTATTATTGACTTGAGCGTCGGAGTATCTTTTGCAGGCATTCCCGCCGCGGTGTTCAGTTCTGGCCGACGTATAGCTCTTCCTCTTCGTCAGTAGCCTGCTCGAAATTGCTAAAGCTCGGCCACCCCAGTACACAGACGAATCAATATTAAAATTAAACTATGATTAACTTTTTAAAGTGGTCATTCAAATTCATAATTTTTATCATTTTAGTTCTTCAAATACAAAATTTACTAGGAGATCAATTCGATAAAGACACTAAAAATGTCTTTTTTTTAAAAGACATTTATATGTGTCATGATATTATTGGACATCTTTATTAAATCGGTTAATAATTTATTTTTTAATAAACCAGAACAAAATCGGTTTATTATAGCAACAATAATAAACCCAATTGTCCGCACTATAATTATTAAACTCGATTTGATCCGACCGATTTACACAATCTAAACCGAATCATGTTTAAATTTTTTGATAAAAAGACAAATATATCCCTTATTTTTGTTTAAAAAAAAAAAAAAAACCATAATCTAGTGGGTTATGTAAATTGGTCGGTTCGACTTGATCTAATAACAATTGGGTTTATTGTTATTGTTATAAAAAAATCAGTTTTATTCTAGTTTGTTAAGAAATTAAAAAATAACCAGTTCATTAATACGTCCAATAATAACGCGACATATAAGTATCTTTACAAAAAGACATTTTACGCGTATTTATAAGAGTATCCTCAATTTACTATACTAGTCTTCAAGATCTAACGAAGGACATCATATTAGTGTCTGAACCCTTTTTAACACTAAATTAACAAATAAAATACTAAATTAAGTATAATTACCATATTACTAGACACATAATTAAATGATGTCGTTTTATTTTAACGTTTAAACAAAAAAAAATAAAAAAACAAAAAAACAAAGAAAAGTTTATATGAAAAAGTTTTAAAGTATACAATGCATACATACTCCCAATTTGAACGGTTTCAAAAATGATTTATCAAAATATATACACTATTCAAACTAAACAAATAAAAAGAGATATAGTTAAAAGATATACAAAAAGTGTATATAAGTCCAGCTAAACACCCAGCTCTCTAAGCATTTTGTGATAAACTTACCTTTTCTAAAAATTTAAATTGAACTTTTGTATATTTTTTTTTATTTATCTTATATTAAATTTTATTTTAAGATCTAACAAAAATTAAATTTTAAATTTTGTGATCAAATAAATTTTTATACTATATTATGAAGCCATTTTTTCATAAATTTAATAAATTAATAAAAAGAGACATATAAATAATTATATTTTTAATACGTTTAAAATATTAAAAATATATCATAAACTTAATAAAATGACGGATATTAAAATTATTTTCTTCTATATATTTATATAAATTTTAACCAAACAAACATCTAATATAATTACTATATGCTATGGGTGTATTAAACAAAATCATTGGAAATGAGGTCCAAAATATTGAAGATAATATTCATCAGAAAAGCCGGCCTAGCTAACTCATATTTTCCATGTAAGACTTTGTCAATGTCACCCTTTAAACCATTAAACCTTAATTCACTATGCATGCTTCTTTTGAATATCGATTCTCTTTTTCGTCCTCATCATTACAAAGAATGGAGTGAATATTTAAAGAGTAAAACAGTAAATATTAAAATATATAA
>NC_029790.2:128584005-128596161 GCF_000816755.2 Arachis ipaensis
ACCAAGATGGACTACAAAAATAATCATTTTTAGCGACTATTTATTTTGTTTTTAGCGGCAATAAAAATAGCCGCTAATACATTTACCGCAATTAGACATTAGTCGTCTTATACTTTATCGCTAAAAGGTTTTAGCGGCAATTATAACATTTGATAGTAAAGACCTTTCAAATGTTAACCTATTTATTTTATTATTCAATTTAATAAATATAAATAATCTCTTAAAACGAATTAAGCAAGATGCATGAAGAAGCAAGTAATAGAGATACCAAATCAAGATTATGTCAATACAAATCTTTAAAATAGAATAATAAAAAATCGAACGACCAAGATCTAATGACTATGCAATGAAAATCTGATGATCCGGTATGACCGAAAAAATTCACAACATATGATGAGTTTGGAAAACTCTAAACTAATATTTGTGATGACTAAACATTATTAAAAACAATTAATTACAAAATTATTAATCTGATTTCATTTAACATATATTGATTAAATAATTTTGTTGCAGGTATTATTGGGCCGAAAATGAAACTCTGGTGCAAGCCCAATATGTTTATAATTGCTCAAAGCTTTGATATTAATATATTATGATCATTGTGGCTGAGACAATGTTGTGTTTTAATTGGGCCGAAAATAAAATATAATTGCTACAAGCCCAAGTGTGATTTTATTTCTAATTCAGCTTTGATTCAAAAAATGTTCAAAGAAGTATGGCTGAATTATTGTGATATTATTTGGGCCAAATTGAAGTTATTATTGCTACAAGCCCAAATTAATATTGATGCTACAAGACCCAATGCATGATCCGAATCCACTAAGCATAGAAAGCAAAGTTCCATTGCTTCCAACGGAACTTCTTTACTCATCATGAAGTGGAATTCAAAATTTTATTAAGTAAAGCTAATAAATGCATGGAAAATATGAGAGAGAAAGTTTCATTGACATGATTGATGGCATTAACATTACACACCGCCTAGGGAAGTAAAAGCAACATTTACTTGTGTAATATGTTTATTATATTGAATTGCTTTTTCCAAGTTGTTTATTCTCTCTCATCTCTTTCTTCTCTTCGGACATTAACCAGGAAACAATGGAAGCTATGTTCAGCTACCAAAAGAAAGAAGGAGCTGCATGCATTAAGACCATCAAGCTAATGATGGCAAGAAAACATACTAAAATAAAAATGAGTTGTGGCTGAGATTTTCACCAAATATAGTTAGATTTGGTGAGGTAATCTTGAGCTCTTCATGCTCAAAAAGGAAGAAGAAGATTCGGCCAGCAAGGTGAGATTCTTGGAGGCATGGCTTGTCTTTGATTCTGCTCAACCACCACAGGAAGTAGTTAGAGTGGCAAAGTGATGGTAGAGGCAGAGATTGAAGCAGATGAAGTCATCATCATCATGAAGCATCAAGGGCCAGAAATCCATCTTGGAGAGCAAGCCAAGGATGGAGAGCTCGGATTGATGAAGAGTGATGACCAAGGAAGGACTAGAGGTAATTGCATTTGGTTAATGCATGGTTATCTCTTCTCTCTCTGTGTGGCCGAACTGGTTTCTTGAAGGAAGAAGAAGTTGGCTTGGGTTTTTGGCTTCAAGGGTGGAGGCTTCTCTCTTCTATAAAAAAGGAGAACATCCACTGTTTGGAGCAAGGAGTTAGAAGTAAGCTGTGAGAGTGCAAGGCACAAGATTCTCAGAGCTACCTAAGCTTACAGATTTTCTTCTCCTTCAATGTATTCTGTTTTATATTTTTCTGTTTAATTTTATCATGTCTTGAGTCTCATGGAAAAAGGCAAACAGTGAGGTTTGTATGAAAAAATCATAGAGCGGAAAAAGGCAGAGAGTGCAAAATTAAAAGAAAAAGCCATAGATGTCTTAGATTTCATTTGTTCATCTATGTTGTGTTTCATGATTCTGTGAAAATCTCCTTGTAAGTTGGGTTAACACTTTACAGTTTGTAATCAGATTGGTTATAGTGAAATTTCATCATGTTTGTGATGGAGACTGGATGCAGGCTGCACTGCACTTAGCAGCTGAACCAGGATATATCTGGGTGTAATCTTCTACTCTTCTCTACTACATTTCTGTTTCTACTACACAGGAGCAAAAACCAAAAATATCTCGTGCCAAGTGACGAGACAAAAAGAAAAGTCTCGTGGCTAGGGACGAGACAAAAGAAAAAGTCTTGTGTGAAGTGATGAGCTAAAACAGAAAAGTCTCCTCTAAATCCAGCAAGTGTTAGCAAGCAAAAAAGGGGGCTAAACCACGAGACAAAAGAAAAAGTCTTGTGTGAAGTGATGAGCTAAAACAGAAAAGTCTCCTCTAAATCCAGCAAGTGTTAGCAAGCAAAAAAGGGGGCTAAAATTCAACCCCCTTCTCTTAGCCACTGAAATCATCAATTGGTATCAGAGCTTGGTCTCAAAGAGATCAAGCTTTGCAGCTTGGAGAAAAGATCCTTATGGCAGAAAACAGTGGCGCAAATGTGGTGTCCTATAATCTGACTGAAGGTCAATCGAGCAACAGACCTCCTTTTTTCAATGGGAAAAATTATACCTATTGGAAGGAGAGGATGAAGATATTTGTACAAGCAGTGGATTACAGACTTTGGAAGATTATTCTGGAAGGGCCTCAATTTCCAACTACCACAAGTGCTGAAGGAGTAGTCTCCCTTAAACCTGAAGCAAGATGGACCGAAGAAGATAGGAAGAAGGTAGAGTTAAATGCCAAGGCAATAAACCTGCTCAACTGTGCTATCAGCTTTGAGGAGTACCGATGGGTATCACGATGCACAACGGCAAAGGAAATCTGGGACAAGCTACAAATCACTCATGAAGGAACCACCATTGTAAAGAAGATTCGGACAGACATGTTGAATAGAATATGAAATGTTTGCAATGAAGGAAGGAGAGTCCATTGATGAACTGTTTGAACGGTTCAACGCCATCATTGTTGGCTTATATGCTCTGGGAATTACACATTCTGAATCTGTGCTAGTGAGAAGAGTATTGAGATGTCTTACAAAAGAGTGGAAAACAAAAGCCTTAATTATTTCTGAGAGCAGTAGCTTAGATTCCATGACACTTGATGATTTGAGAGGAAATTTTCTTGCTTTTGAAAAAACCTATTTGAAAAAAGATTCAAAAAAAGAAAGGAATTGCTTTTTCTTCTATGACTAACCCTCTGGATGAAGAATCCAGTGATAACTCCTCTGAACATGAATTGTGTTGTTTGCCAAAAAATTCAGGAAAATGATGAAGCTTAAAGGCAAAGGCAGCAGCTCAAGGAGAGTGAAGAAAGACCTTAGCAAAGTAACTTGTTACAACTGCAAGAAAATGGGGCATTTCAAATCTGATTGTCCCAAGTTAAAGAAGAAGGAGAAGCCGAAAAGAGGAAAGAAGAAAGGACTGATGGCCTCATGGGAAGACTTGGAGAATGACTCCGATGATGATGATGAAGAAACCGAGACCAAGTCACAAACATGTCTCATGGCAGACCACATAGATCAGGTAGTCTTTCACAACCCTAACATTGAGGATCTTCATCTTATGATAGACCACCTTTCCGAAAAAATAAGATATTTTTTGTTGGAAAATCAAGAACTAGAACAACAAATCACCATTCTTAAAGCTGAAAACAGTTTTCTTAAAGAGAAAGTGAGAGAGGCCAAAAATGCTTGTGATCTTGTTGAAGAAAATAAGCAGTTAAGAGCCCAAATTAAGAGCTGTGAAAGTAACCATTCCGTTCTTGCATATGTAGATTGCTTTAAGCAAAATGAAGAGTTGCTTAAAGAGGTTAAAAGGCTTAAGGAAGACTTAGCCAAGTTCACCCAAAGTTCTGAAAATCTGAATCACATCTTGGCTAGTCAAAAACCTCTTTATGATAAGGCTGGGTTGGGGTTTTATAAATCTGCTAAAAAATCTCATTTTGAAAATATTGCTTCATCTTCTAATGATACAAGATTTCAAGATCCCACCTACTTTAACAAAACAGCAACTCCAAGATTTTGTAGACTATGCAACCGAAATGGACACTTTTCCATTCAATGTTTTTTTGGTGAAAGAATGATCGGTGATAATGTTTATAAAATTGTTTTTTATTACAATGGCTTAGGACATAGAAGATGGTTTAACGTAAAAGGATCCAAAAAGATTTGGATACCTAAAGTTACTTAAACTTGTTTTGTAGGTGTGCCTAGCATCCAAAAGGAAGGAAAATATGTGGTATATGGATAGCGGATGCTCTAGGCATATAACCAGAAAGACAACCTTCTTCATAAAGCTTGATGAATATGATGGAGGGCTTGTCACTTTCGGTGATGATGCAAAAGGAAAAATTGTGGCTGTTGGGAAAGTGGGTAAAAATTTCTCATCTTGTATAAATGATGTTCTCCATGTACATGGCTTGAAACATAATTTACTTAGTGTTAGTCAATTATGTGATTTGGGTTTTGAAGTTATTTTTAAGAAGTTTGTTTGTTTATTTGTTTGTGAGAAAACTGGGAATGTTCTCCTTGAAGCTAAAAGATGCAACAATGTGTATGGATTAACTCTTGAGGATTTAAAGGAACAAAATGTAACATGCTTTACATCTTTTGAATCTGAAAAATGGCTTTGGCATAGAAAGTTGGGACATGCTAGCATGTATCAAATTTCTAAGCTAGTCAAAAGAAATTTGGTTAGAGGAATTCCAAACATCAAGTTTGATAAGGATCTTACTTGTGACGCTTGTCAATTGGGCAAACAAGTAAAATCCTCTTTTAAATCAAAAGATGGAATCTCAACCAAAAGGCCATTGGAGATGTTACATATTGATCTTTTTGGTCCTACTAGAACTCAAAGTTTAGGAGGTAAACACTATGGTCTTGTGGTTGTAGATGATTACTCTAGATTTGGTTGGGTACTTTTCCTTGCTCATAAGAATGATGCCTTTCATGCTTTTTTCACCATTTGCAAGAAAATTCAAAATAAAAAGGATTTGAAAATTGTCCATTTGAGAAGTGATCATGGAAGAGAATTTGAAAATCAAGACATTGAAAAATTCTGTGATGACTTAGGAATTTCTCATAATTTTTCATGCCCTAGAACCCCCCAACAAAATGGGGTGGTTGAAAGAAGGAATAGAAGCCTTCAAGAAATGACTAGGGCTATGTTATGTGAGAGTGAAATTCCTAAATTCTTATGGGCTGAGACTGTGAACACAGCATGTTATATTTTGAATAGAACAATCATTAGAAAAGTGTTAAAGAAAACACCTTATAAGCTATGGAAATGAACCCCTCCAAATCTTAAGTATTTTCATGTTTTTAGATGCAAATGCTTTGTGCTCAACAATAAGGAAAACCTTGGAAAATTTGATCCAAAATCCTATGAAGGAATGTTTGTTGGATATTCCACCACAAGCAAGGCCTATAGAGTTTATCTCAAAGAGCATAGAACCATAGAGGAATCCATACATGTTACTTTTTGTGATTCTAACTTAATTCCCAGTATTGTGAAGGATATTGATTCAGATTGTGAAGAGGCTGGAACAAATAAAGAAAATCCCAAATCTGTGCAAAATAAAGAATCTGTCAGCCCGGTTTTGTCTCGTCAGATTGGAGGAGACATTTCCATTTTGTCTCCTAAGCAGGCACGAGCAACTGAAACAGTAAGACCACCAGAAGTTCATCAAAGCTCTATACCTGTCCGAAAGCCTAGAGAATGGAAGTCTATGAGGGGTTATCCTCATAACTTCATCATTGGTGATCCCTCTCATGGTGTAACAACAAGATCCTCCACCAAAAGGCAAACCGAACCTAGCAACTTCGCTCTCTTGTCACAAATAGAGCCCAACAATGTCAAACAAGCTCTTAAGGACCCATCATGGGTTAAAGCAATGCAAGAGGAGCTTGCTCAATTTGACAAGAATGAGGTTTGGACATTAGTACCTCATCCGGATGGTAAGAAGGTAACGGGTACTAAGTGGGTATTTAAAAATAAACTTGGTGAGGATGAACAAGTTGTTCGTAACAAGGCTAGATTAGTGGCCCAAGGTTATGATCAAGAAGAGGGTATAGATTTTGATGAGTCTTTTGCTCCGGTAGCTAGAATGGAAGCAATTAGATTGCTTCTTGCCTATGCTGCCCATAAGGGTTTTAAAATGTTTCAAATGGATGTTAAATGTGCTTTCCTTAATGGCTTTATTGATAGAGAAGTGTATGTGGCACAACCCCCCAGTTTTGAACATAAAGAGTTTCCAAATCATGTTTTCAAACTAACTAAGGCTCTTTATGGTCTTAGACAAGCTCCAAGAGCTTGGTATGAAAGGCTTAGTGCCTTCTTGTTAGAAAATCAATTTCAAAGGGGTACCACCGACACTACTTTATTTATTAAAGCATCTAATGATGATATGCTCCTTGTTCAAGTTTATGTTGATGACATTGTATTTGGATCGGCCAACATTTCCTTGTGTGAAGAGTTTGGAAAACTCATGACTAGTGAGTTTGAGATGAGTTTAATGGGAGAGCTTACTTTCTTTCTTGGCCTCCAAATTAAACAAACTCCTAGTCGTAATTTTATTTACCAAGGAAAGTATGCAAAAGAGCTTATCAAAAAGTTTGGCCTAGAAAAATCCAAATCAATGGGTACTCCAATGCATCCTAATACAAAACTTGAAAAGGATGATGATGGTCAAGATGTGGATGAAACAAGGTATAGAGGAATGATAGGTTCTCTTATGTACATTACCTCTTCTAGACCGGATATAGTCCAAAGTGTGGGTGTATGTTCAAGGTTTCAATCTCATCCAAAAGAATCCCATCTTACGGCTGTTAAGCGCATCATTAGATACATTAAGGGAACTTGTGATTATGGCTTGTGGTATCCTAAATCTGATGACTTTTGTGCAGTAGGGTTTTGTGATGCAGATTATACGGGAGATAGAGTGGATAGAAGGAGCACCTCTGGCATGTGTTGCTTCCTTGGAAGTTCACTCAACATGTGGTCAAGCAAGAAACAAGCCACATTGGCTCTATCCATAGCTGAAGCCGAATATATTTCCGCATCTGCATGTTGTTCACAATTAATTTGGTTAAAAACACAATTGGAAGATTACAAATTAAAAATCAATAGTATACCCTTATTTTGTGATAATATGAGTGCTATAAATATTTCAAAAAATTCGGTTCTGCACTCAAGAACCAAGCACATTGAGATAAAATATCATTTTATTAGGGAACATGTGCAAAAGGGTACTATTGATATTCAATTTGTAAAATCTGAAGACCAAATTGCTGATATTTTTACAAAACCCCTCTGTGAAGACATATTCTGTACCCTGAGAAAAAGTTTGGGAATGTTTGATTTAAGTTTCATTGATAAATTGTGAAAAGTTGATTATGTTCAGTTTTGTCTCGTAGGTTTGGACGAGATAAAATTAGAAGCGTTGAAAGAGCTGTGATCAAGGGGGAGACAGTGTCTAAAAGTAAATTCTCATGGGCCCCACCAAATTTTCTTGACCCCACTTTGCCGTTATGTTAGTTGTCTCTCTATGCAAATAAGAATCCTCTTCCTTGTGTCATCATATCTTTTTTGGAAGTGGTTATTGTCAAATCAAATCCCTCTCTCCATCTAATCCCTTGATTTAAGGCAACAACTTTTCAGTTTTTTATTTCAAAAAAAAAAAAGGGGGAATCATTTTGGGTAATAACTACACCATAATGGTCATTAACCGTCCACTAATGGTCATTACATCCACCAAAGTCTCTCTCTCCAATCCACATTTAATGTGACTCTCACCTTGCTTCTCCCTCCACTCAATTCGGTTACTTCATCAATCTTTCATATTCCATTCTTCCATTACCATGAAAAAGAAAACCGCGCCAAGAAAGAGTGAAAAAATCCTCCTCTCTCAAAAACCATCAACCCCTCAAACCCACACTCACATCCGCATACATTCTACTTCTTCATCTTCTCCCTCACCCCCAACCAAGCACACCGAAGCCATGAGGAAGAAAGTAATAGCACAGAAGAGTTCCGGAAGAAGAAGAAGAAGCGGGAAAAATAAGGAGCCCCGCATTGAGGAAGAGGAAGAATCTCATACCTCGCCCATTCATTCACTACCACCTTTATCACCAAAGAGAACTATCCCCGAAAAAAGCTCACAGAAGACCAAGGGGTTTGCACTAAATGACACCACCGAACTTCCAAATTTGGAATCATTAGAATTCAGAAACAAGTATGGCAAGACTCACTCCCACTTTGATCCGAGCAGATTCAACTCTTGTACCTCTTTTGAGTTTCACAATGAGGTTATGGAAAAACGTCATTTGTGTGCAACCTACCTTGTCAGTCTCGACACTCTCACTAACAAAGGCATCAACATCTCCTCTCTGTTTGAACTCCTCAACTGGAAGCCACTTCTTCTCATTCAGAAACCAGTCTATCCTGGCCTAGTCCGAGAGTTTTACGCCAATATGCGATTCATTGACGGCACTCTTCATTCCTATGTCAAAAGAGTTCAAATAGCCCTTGATTCTGAGACCATTGGAGCGGCCCTGGGCTTCAAGGATGAAGGACCACGAGCGTACATGGTAGACAAATGGGATACACAAGTCGGCGTTTCATACAAAACGGTTCTTCAGCAAATTTGCGAGAATCTTTCTGGCTTGCATGGAACGATTCCAACCCACAAAGCTCTAGGACCAGTCAACTCTCTGGTCACCGAATCATCACCCATATTCTGACTCCCCAAAGCGGCTCACACAACCGAGTAACATTTTCTGACTGTCTCATATTATTTGCTTTGGTTACCTTTACTCCGATATCCTTTGGCTATATTATGATTAGGCATATATGGGATTCTGTTAGAAGCACCAAAAAGGCTAACCTGCCTTATGGTATGTTTTTAACTAGAATTTTTGAATACTTTAAAGTTGATCTGTTGAATGAGGCAGTAGAGAACAAAGTATCCTCAATCAGAGGAGGAGGAGCGACTAAGGGAACCAAAGGGGGCAAATCTGTTGCATCGGATAGTGACAATGAGACCAGGCCAGAGTCTTCCAAAACAGTCAAATCCATCAAAGAGATTTTGGGTGAATTCTTAAACATGGCAGAAATGATGATTCAATCTCACAAAGAGGCTCGCAAGCAAGCTTATGAGAGCGAGAAAGCTTGGAAAAATTGCAAAGAAAGGGTCGGCCTGATGCTAGAAAGTCTTAAGAAGGATCTGGGCGATAATAGTGAAGAAGGCGCTGAGGACTCTGCTTTTCATCTATCAGATGATTGATGACTGTTGTTTTATGTTATTTGATATTGGCATGATTAGGCTCAATCTTTCTTTTGTAGTAGCATGACTTGATACTCACTGCTCCTTGACGCTTTGACATATTTGGCATTTTATGAATATTTTGTTGTATTGCCAATGTTTTCTTACTGCAGGTACATAATGCCCCTTGATGCCAAAAGGGGGAGGAAATTGAAATGATCCAAAATTGAAACTGGAAAACAGGGGATGAAATTCTCTTTGAGAATTCATGATCACCCTTGTTGATGATGGATAATGCATTGTGAAAATACATTAGGATTATGTTTGATGATGTTTTGTTAATATAGCATTCGGTTCTACTTTAATTACTGCCATTACTTGATGATTATCTTGGTGAAATATGTGAATTACCTTGATAGAATGATTGATGATTGGATTTATTTTTGGCAGTTCCTTTAGTTTGAAATGATGAAAGTTGCTGTGTTTGGAAAAAATATATCATGTTGATGAAAAATATTTTTTCTACCATAACCATGATTGCTCTGATTTAGTAAAAAATATTTGAACAGCAAAATCTTTTTCCAATATAGTTTGAGCAGAAAATCAAACTTGTGATAGCAAATAAGTTTTGTATATCATTCAAATCTGCTCATAAATCAAGCATTCAACATTTCAAAATTAATACGTTGAATAACATTGTTTCTTGAAGCTTGATTAAATTGTTACAGGTTAGTGCTTCCCTTGGTAAGAATAGCATATATCAAGGGGGAGCCATGTGACATTTTGAAAGGGGAGAAATTCAAATTCAAAGGGAGTATTCTTTACTCAATCTTTACATTTCTTTCCATTTCAATTTTAACAATGTTTGTCATCAAGGGGGAGATTGATGAGTTTGGAAAACTCTAAACTAATATTTGTGATGACTAAACATTATTAAAAATAATTAATTACAAAATTATTAATCTGATTTTCATTTAACATATATTGATTAAATAATTTTGTTGCAGGTATTATTAGGCCGAAAATGAAACTCTGGTGCAAGCCCAATATGTTTATAATTGCTCAAAGCTTTGATATTAATATATTATGATCATTGTGGCTGAGACAATGTTGTGTTTTAATTAGGCCGAAAATAAAATATAATTGCTACAAGCCCAAGTGTGATTTTATTTCTAATTCAGCTTTGATTCAAAAAATGTTCAAAGAAGTATGGCTGAATTATTGTGATATTATTTGGGCCAAATTGAAGTTATTATTGCTACAAGCCCAAATTAATATTGATGCTACAAGACCCAATGCATGATCCGAATCCACTAAATATAGAAAGCAAAGTTCCATTGCTTCCAACGGAACTTCTTTACTCATCATGAAGTGGAATTCAAAATTTTATTAAGTAAAGATAATAAATGCATGGGAAATATGAGAGAGAAAGTTTCATTGACATGATTGATGGCATTAACATTACACGCCACTTAGGGAAGTAAAAGCAACTTTTACGTGTGTAATATGTTTATTACATTGAATTGCTTTTTCCAAGTTGTTTATTCTCTCTCATCTCTTTCTTCTCTTCGGACATTAACCAGGAAACAATGGAAGCTATGTTCAGCTACCAAAAGAAAGAAGGAGCTGCGTGCATCAAGACCATCAAGCTAATGATGGCAAGAAAACATACTAAAATAAAAATGAGCTGTGGCTGAGATTTTCACCAAATATAGTTAGATTTGGTGAGGTAATCTTGAGCTCTTCATGCTCAAAAAGGAAGAAGAAGATTCGGCCAGCAAGGTGAGATTCTTGGAGGCATGGCTTGTCTTTGATTCTGCTCAACCACCACAGGAAGTAGCTAGAGTGGCGAAGTGATGGTAGAGGCAGAGATTGAAGCAGATGAAGTCATCATCATCATGAAGCATCAAGGGCCAGAAATCCATCTTGGAGAGCAAGCCAAGGATGGAGAGATCGGATTAATGAAGAGTGATGACCAAGGAAGGACTAGAGGTAATTGCATGTTGGTTACTGCATGGTTATCTCTTCTCTCTCTGTGTGGCCGAACCGGTTTCTTGAAGGAAGAAGAAGTTGGCTTGGGTTTTTGGCTTCAAGTGTGGAGGCTTCTCTCTTCTATAAAAAGGGAGAACAGCCACTGTTTGGAGCAAGGAGTTAGAAGTAAGCTGTGAGAGTGCAAGGCACAGGATTCTCAGAGCTACCTAAGCTTACAGATTTTCTTCTCCTTCAATGTATTCTGTTTTGTATTTTTCTGTTTAATTTTATCATGTCTTGAGTCTCATGGAAAAAGGCAAACAGTGAGGTTTGTATGAAAAAGCCATAGAGCGGAAAAAGGCAGAGAGTGCAAAATTAAAAGAAAAAGTCATAGATGTCTTAGAGTTCCTTTGTTCATCTATATTGTGTTTCATGATTCTGTGGGAATCCCCTTGTAAGTTGGGTTAGCACTTTACAGTTTGTAATCAGATTGGTTATAGTGAAATTTCATCATGTTTGTGATGGAGACTGGATGTAGGCTGCACTGCACTTAGCAGCTGAACCAGGATATATCTGGGTGTAATCTTCTACTCTTCTCTATTACATTTCTGTTTCTACTGCACAGGAGCAAAAACCAAAAATATCTCGTGTCAAGTGATGAGACAAAAAGAAAAGTCTCGTGGCTAGGGACGAGACAAAAGAAAAAGTCTCGTGTGAAGTGATGAGCTAAAACAGAAAAGTCTCCTCTAAATCCAGCAAGTGTTAGCAAGCAAAAAATGGGGCTAAGATTCAACCCCCTTCTCTTAGCCACTAAAATTATCAACATATATTATATAACTCAAATAAGATTTATCGATAATGTGTTATGAAAATAAATTTCTAAGCTTAAAATAGAAGTATTACAAATCTCATATTTATTAAAAATAAAATTTCTATATAATA
>NC_029790.2:128596400-128605218 GCF_000816755.2 Arachis ipaensis
TACTATCAATATTTAAAAAAAAAAAGATAATTAAAAATAAAAGAATAAAATCGTTGTCGATTTTTTTATGATGTATTAATCATTTCTTTGCTATTGTCACATTATCCATAAACTAGGGTGGAAAACATTTTTATTTTAAAATCGACGTCGCGTATATCTTAATGAATCAAATATTTAGTTTTGTTCTATTTTAATAGAGATACCCTAAAGATTCGATGCTATTCTCTAACAAATTATAATATAATTATTAAATAGTTATATCACATGTAAGTTCTCTTTTATTAATTAATTGGATGGTACTAGCAGTGTTCCATATATTTAGAATTAAGTTCTTACTTCTTAGGTTGTATCAATGTTGTTAACCAAGGCATATGCCCCAAAACAAATAAGGCACTTGTCAAGTTACTTAATTAGTTAATTATGACAATCTTCCTGTGGTCTTTGCATAGCAATTAAACTTGAGATAGAACAAAACAATCACACACGACAAACACAACTCACATACAGAAGATTATTACTAGATAGTGTTGACGGCCAATGCAATATATATAAGACACCTTAGCTTGCTTTCCTTCATCAACGTTAACATTAATAATCAACAGCTTTCACTAAACTACTAAAATTAATTAACAAAATTGATGTAGAACAAACTCGAATTCTAATGGTGATTTATAAATAATTTATAAGCATTTTGTTATTAAGTTGAACTTTTGTACAAGTTTTTTTTTT
Source organism: Arachis ipaensis (assembly GCF_000816755.2). Taxonomy (NCBI): domain Eukaryota; kingdom Viridiplantae; phylum Streptophyta; class Magnoliopsida; order Fabales; family Fabaceae; genus Arachis; species Arachis ipaensis. The sequence continues at coordinate 128,597,130 of NC_029790.2, forward strand.
TAATTTATCTTATATTAAATTTTATTTTAAAATTTAGATCGCTTTCTTTAGAGAGATATTTGTCCCCACACTTAGTTGCTATAGAGTTGATGACAATACTCTTCCAGGATACAATGAAACCTAAGAATTTCTTAATTAGCAATAGTAAGAAATTCTCAACTCTTTTGAACAAAGAAAATCTCTTAATAATTGATTAAAATGTACACTTAGTACTTATATCTCTGAAATAGTAGACAAAGACTTATTTATACATATTGCACGTAGCAATTATGATTAGTTACGTATACAAATGGTTATGTCTTTTCTATTGTCAATAGATACAATGTTTTGAACATACACAATTCTTAAAAAGTTGTGTCCCTTTAGCCAATAGACACAATGTTTTGAACATACACAATCCTTAAAAGGTTGTGTCCCTTCAACCAAATGGTACTAAACGTTTAGTAACCGTTTATTAATATTAATAATAATATTAATAATAATATCAATAATATTAATAATATTAATTAATCAAATTTGTAAATACCCTTCAATCCCCCACTATTTACAAAATTTAAATGTCATACAAGTATATGTATAAAGAATGTATCACTAAGATTAAACATTCTTTTAGTGTAAATTTTAAAGTTTTAACGAAGTAATAGGTGTCTAATCGATTAAACCTATACTCCATATGCTAGTACCAAAAATCACACACATTATTTATACCCTCCAAGTTCAAGAGTTTACAATTTTAAGCACTTATAAGGCCTTGTGCTCATCCTGGTTTCATGAATATTTACGAGAATAAAACCTCTAAAATTCTCGATTAGAGCGGCACCATTCTTATATTCATATAGGTGGAATCTTTTGATAGATAATATTATCATTCCATTAAGAGTTTAAACTCACCCTCCTAATTTATTGTAAATAGCACTAAATCTTATACCTTAGTGCTCCAATTGCTAAATAACTTGTTATTACCCATTAAACCTTGAAACTAGTGGTCTACTAGAATAAGGTTGGGTTCCCATCATTTAGCAATAATAGGTTTTAATCTCATTTTAGCAGTAGTCTCTTTGATTTTATCCATTGATAAACCTTTAGTCAAAGGGTCTGCTAAATTTCTTTGAGATCTTACATAAGTGATGGTAACTACACCATCATCTATTAGTTACCTCACAAACTCATGTCTCAAACTTATATGTCTAGACTTTCCATTATATACCTTATTATATGCTCGAGACATGGTTGATTCACTATCATAGAAGATTGAAATGGCTGTCATCTGCTGTGGCCACAACTTTATATCATATAACAAATTTCTTAATCATTTCGCTTCTTTACCTGCGGCTGATAAAGCTACAAACTCAGCCTCCATAGTAGAATGTGTAATACATGTTTGTTTCTTTGAGGCCCAACTTATTGCTCCATCACCTATGGTGAAAATCCATCCTGAAGTGGATTTGTTGTCACTAAGATTTGTAATCTAACTTGCGTCGAAATAACCTTCTAAAACTGCGGGATAATCACTATAATGTAATCCCAAGTTTATAGTTTTCTTGAGATAACCAAGAACTCTTGTTATAGCTTTCCAATGTTGATTGCTAGGCTTTCCTGTAAACCTTGATAATTTGCATACCGCAAATGATATATCAGGTCTAGTACAATGCATTGCATACATTAAACTTCCTATGGCACTAGCATATTCTAATTGTGCTATAGGTATTCCTATGTTTTCTTCTAATTTAAAATTAGGATCATAGGGCGTATTGGATTCTTTAATTGTGAGATGACCAAACTTTTTCAATACCTTTTTGATATAATGAGATTGATTTAAAGTAAAGCCAACTTCATTCTTATGCACTTTTATGCCTAATATTGTATCAACTTCATTCAAATCCTTCATCTTGAATTTAGAAGTTAGATACTCCTTCGTTATACGAATTTCTTCTAAATTTGTTCCGATGATTAACATATCATCAACATATAAACAAATAATTACTCCATAATTTTTAGTAAATTTTGAGTAAATACATTTATCCGCACTATTATGTGAGAAGCCATTTGATAACACCACTGAATCAAACTTTTCATGCCATTGTTTAGGCGCTTGTTTTAGCCCATACAAAGACTTAATTAATTTGCAAACTTTCTTTTCATTTCCGGGCAGCACATAGCCTTCCAGTTGCTCCATATAAATTTCTTCATTAAGATCTCCATTTAGAAAAGCTGTTTTAACATCCATTTGATGTATATGAAGCTTGTGAATGGATGCCAATGCTATAAGAGTCCTAATATAAGTCATTCTTGCCACAGGTACGTAGGTATCGAAATAGTCTAGACCTTCTTGTTGTCTAAACTCCTTGGCCACTAACCTTGCTTTAAAGGTTTGTAATGAACCATCCGTGTTATACTTTCTTTTAAATATCCACTTACATCCTATAGGCTTTGATCCTGGAGGCAAATCAACCAAGATCGAAGTATTGTTAGATAATATTGAGTCTATTTCATCATTTATTGCTTCTTTCCAAAAAGCAGAATCCCTTGAAGGCATAGCCTCTTTGAACGTTTGAGGATCATCCTTTATGTTCATCACAATAGGAATCTTGTTTGTTACAGAATTTCTAGTTCCTTCTACCAAAAAGATGATAGCTTGAGAAGAAATAAAATCTGGACCCAAGTCCTTTTCTTTTCTTGCTCTCAAACTCTTCCTTGGTTCAATCAACTCTTTGTCGCTTAGACGTTTATTGTTTTGATTATTTATTTCTTGTGAAATATTAGTATCATTTTTGGGATATTCTTAATTAGAAGTTGAATCATTGATAAATTTATTTTCAATAAATTCTACCTCTCTTGATTCAACAATTATATTAGACACTAAGTCTAATATTTATATGCTTTAGAATTTTGAGCATATCCTATAAAAGTACCTTTTATGCCTTTTGACCCCAATTTGGTTCTCTTTTGATCAGGAACTCGATAAAAGGTTAAACACCCCCACACTTTAAGATAATTTAATTAGGTTTCTTTCCTTTCCAAATTTCATAAGGAGAAACCTTTCTATGTCTTGATGGTATCCTATTATGGATATGACATGATGTCAATAATGCTTCACCCACAAATTGTAAGCCGATTTTGCATTTAGTAACATTGAATTAACTATATCCACTAAGGTACGGTTTTCCTTCGAGCTCATATTGGTCATGGGTTGAGAACGGGAATTGAACTCTATGAGATCAAATTTCCCGTTGTTCCTCAGTAGCTCAGTGGTAGAGCGGTCGGCTGTTAACTGACTGGTCGTAGGTTCGAATCCTACTTGGGGAGGTTTGGTTCATTCCGAATTCTTGAATTCGAAATGAAAGGGTTGGGTTCGCTTTGACCGTTAAAAGTAGGTAACCCGTTCCCCCTGTCTTTTGTTTGTCTCTATTGCATTCTATCTCATCGTATCCCGTTCGGTTCTGCGATATTTGAGAATCGCCGTCAATACCTCGGTGTAGGTTCGGGATTCTCCCTTGTTCCACAGTCCGGGGCTATTTAAACTAACCAATTCAGAATTCTCCGATGTACTAGTATTAGCAATAGCAAGTGCATCTTTGATGCAGTCATCAATTCTCCCGAGAGTTTTCTTTCCGCCAAACCATTTTGTTGCAGAGTATATGGAGCGGAAGATTGATGCACAATACTATGTAATTCACAAAAGTGATCAAATTTATTAGAAGAAAAAAATATTCTTCACCTTGCAGTGATTCAGGGATCACCACTTATAGATCACGAAGTCTACTTACAAGAATTTGTAATTCATGAATTTGATCCATAACAGGCATAGTATCATTCATAATAAATTCGAAATATTTTATCATAATAAACTTATCTGTTCCTTGTCGTTTAGTATTGTACTTTTCTTCCAAAGATTTCCAAATCTCCAATGGTGATTGAATTAACATATGACCTCAACATGCAAAAGTATCTTCATCATATTTCTTCTTCAATTGAACAATCTCTTCTTCCTCTTTCAGTGTGGAATTTTTCAGCAGCATTGGCAATTGGTGTAGTCTTTGGGTCAATCACATATGCAAGATTGAGAACTAAAAGAAGAAACATCATTTTGTCCTTCCAACGATTGAAGTTCGTTCCATCTAAGCGATCTAACTTGACAAACTCTTGATTAATGACCTTGAACGTGGTGTTTTGATCTTGTGCCATCTTCAAGTACTATCTCTCTAAAATTGTTGGGTATATGGTATGAGAAGATGACAAAATCTTATATTTGTGTAGTGGTTTCAAGGCACGATTAGATCGCTTTCTTTAGAGAGATATTTGTCCCTACACTTAGTTGCTATAAGGTTGATGACAATATTCTCCCAAGATACAATGAAACCTAAGAATTTCTTAATTAGCAATAGTAAGAAATTCTCAACTCTCTTGAACAAAGAAAATCTCTTAATAGTTGATTAAAATGTACACTTAGTACTTATATTTCTGAAATAGTGGACAATGACTTATTTATACATATTGCACGTAGCAATTATGATTAGTTACGTATACAAATTGTTGTGTCTTTTCTATTGCCAATAGATACAATATTTTGAACATACACAATTCTTAAAGAGTTGTGTTCTTTTAGCCAATAGACACAATATTTTGAACATACACAATCCTTAAAAGGTTGTGTCCCTTCAACCAAATGGTACTAAACAGTTAGTAACTGTTTATTAATATTAATAATAATATTAATAATAATATCAATAATATTAATAATATTAATTAATCAAATTTGTAAATACCCTTCAGTGAGGTAGATAGGGACGGATATTACCTAAATCCGACCCCGTTCCATCCCTCTCAAAAATCCACCCGCTAAAAACCGAAGCGGGTAATTACCCACCCCAAGCAGATAGGAGTGAGGTGAGTACTCGCGGATTCGGGTGTATTGCCATCCCTAAATATAGGTACTATATGCTATGTGTATTAAACAAAAACATTGGAAATGAGGTCCAAAATATTGAAGACAATACTCATAATAAGAAAAAGCCGGCCTAGCCAATTATTTCCCATGTAGGACTTTGTCAATGTCACCCTTTAAACCATTAAACCTTAATTCACTATGTATGCTTCTTTTGAATATCAATTCTCTTCTTCGTCCTCATCATTACCTTTTCTTTTCCTTGTTTCTTCCTACCCCATTAGCCAAAAATCATTTCTGGCTTCAAGCACCGATGATCAATTAATTATGGGTCATAAAAGAAAACACTATTGCTTTCTCATGATCTTCACCATGTTGGCCTTTAATTTTGTGGCAACATTGGGTGACACATATGACCAAATTTTGATCAAGTTCAAAAGCTCCTTGTCCAATTCCGACATTGCTTTGAGTAATTGGGGCACGGAGCCAAATCTTTGTAAATGGAATGGTTTATTGTGTGACAAGAAAACACAATCATTTCATGGCTTGAGACTAGAGAATATGGGACTAAGTGGGAGAATTGATGTTGACACATTATTTGAGTTATCAAATTTGACAAGCTTCAGTGTCATAGGAAATAACTTTGAGGGTCCAATGCCTGAATTCAAGAAGATTGTGTGGTTAAGAGCTTTGTTTCTTTCTAATAACAAATTCTCTGGTGACATTGCTAATGATGCTTTTGAAGGTATGAAAAGATTGAAGAAGGTGTACTTGGAAGAGAATGAGTTCAGTGGTTATATTCCAAAGTCCATTGCTGAATTGCCTAAGCTTTTGGAATTGAACTTAAGTGGTAACAGTTTTGAAGGACAAATACCAGAGTTTCATCAAAAGAATCTCAGCTTTAATGTGTTTGATTTATCAAACAACCTATTGGAGGGTATCATACCGCAAAGCTTAAGCAACCAAGATCCAATCCGGTTTGCTGGTAAGTATAGCCTTCTTTTTTTCTTTAAGCAACCAAGATCTTACAATACTTGATTATAAATTTTTAAACTATAAAAAATTAAATTAAATTATGCAAATTAAACCTCCAATCCAAAATAATTAAACCTTTAAATTTTTTCTTTTCCTTGCAACACAGGCAACATAAATCTATGTGGAAAGCCTATGAACAAGAGCTGCAATGCCGATCCTAACGTGACCTTTGACTCCCCTTCTCCTCTTTCTCCAAATGCAAAGAACCGCCGCAATCTTATAATTGCTATCACGGTGGTGGCCGCGGTTGTGGTTGCTTCAATGCTAGTACTTCTTTTCATCTCCGGCCGCCGCCGACGGCCTACGAAATCAAGCAAGAGGCTAAAATCAACACCCCATAAGAATGACTCAGCCTACTATAGTGCACAATCATCAATTGATGTTAATAATAAGAAAGAAGAGAAGGGAGAGTTGAATTTTGTTGGGGAAGATAGAGAGAAAGCATTTGATTTGCAAGGGTTGCTTAGGGCTTCAGCTGAGGTACTTGGTAGTGGAAGTTTTGGTTGTACCTACAAAGCTATGGTTGTGAATAATAATAGTGGTAATGAAGAAGCAGTGGTTGTGAAAAGGTTTAGGCACATGAACAATGTTGGGAAACATGAGTTCTATGATCATATGAGAAGGCTTGGGAGTTTGTCACACCCTAATTTGCTCCCTCTTGTTGCATTCCACTATACAAGACAAGACAAGTTTTTGGTTTATGATTTTGGTCATAATCATAGCTTGGCTACTCATCTCCACGGTATATGTCTACTACTATTCTCTACTTTTTAATTTCTACAAAATAAAATGCAACTTTGATCTCTTATGTTTTGGAGTTTTAAAGTATTTAATTTTACTTTAGGAAATTGTTAAATGGTACAAAAGATTAATTTTTTCTTTTAATATTTAGCAGTAACTATGTGACTAAAACACAAAAAGGATAATTTTAGAAGAAAGTAATAAATTTAAAAAATAATTATTTTTATGTAATTAGTATAAAATTATTTTATATTAACAATACATTAAAATTAAATTCATAAACTTATATAAAATAATTTCACGCGAAATAGTTACATTGGTTGCCCTGAAGTCACAATCACATGTAATTATGTAACCATGTAACCATAATTAGTTCCAACAATTTTGAAGAACTAAGTTTATTTGACTAATAATTAAAGTTTAATTTAGACACATAGAGCTAATCGGTTGAAAATGATGGATGGAAAATCAGGTAGGAAAAATGGATGCATGCTAAAGTGGCCAACTCGTTTAAAGATCATAAAAGGAGTGGCAAGGGGACTTGCATATCTCTACACACAATTTCCAAACCAAAAAGTCCCCCATGGCCATCTCAAATCCTCCAACGTCATCCTCGACGCGGCGTTCCAGCCGCGTCTAACGGAGTATGGCCTTGTTCCGGTGATGAACAAGAGCCATGCTCAGAAATTCATGGCAGCATATAAGTCTCCTGAGTCATCCGACCGGACAACCGAGAAGACGGACGTGTGGTGTCTTGGCATCTTGATTCTAGAAGTGCTGACGGGGAAGTTCCCGGCGAACTATTTAAGGCATGGAGGGAAGGGTGAGAATAATGCTGACCTGGCAAGTTGGGTGAACACGGTGGTGAGGGAAGAGTGGAGTGGAGAAGTGTTTGATGAGGGCATAATGGGAATAAAAAATGGTGAGAGTGAGATGTTGAAGCTTTTGAGAATTGGGATGTGTTGTTGTGAGTGGGATTTGGAGAGTAGGTGGGATTTGAAGGAGGCTTTGGCAAAGATTGAAGAGGTGAAGGAGATTGGGGATAATAATGATTGTGAAGATGATAATAATAATATTAATAGTTCAAATTCTTATTCTTATGTTAGTGAAGGAGATTTGCATTCTAGGGCTACTACTTTCACTCATGACGATTTCTCTTTCTCAATTATTGCTGCTACTTGATGTTCATGCTCAATAATTCTTGCATATATACCAATACTACAATAATCAATTGTCATCTATTATTAAAGGGTGAATTATTGCAATTTATTCTTCCTACTTTATAATTCCTCTTTTTGTTTTATATTTTTTCTCCGGAAGAATTAAAAAATAATCAACAAAAAATGTTGAAAATGATTTGGTGTCAAATTTGAGTATGAAATATCTAGTAATTTTTTTTGTTTGTTTTCAAACAAACCCTCCCCCAAA
>NC_029790.2:128605569-128637629 GCF_000816755.2 Arachis ipaensis
TTAAAAAATATAAAATAAGATAACTTTAAAATGTTTTGAGTTAATTTTCTATTATCTTTCATTTTTTTAACCATAAACTGAAATCAAACTCCTTAAAACGAAAGAATTCGGATATAATTAGTTATTTTTTGTGTTTTCACTCTAACCAAATTTGAAATGTTCATTATTCTTGGATCTTTATTTTATTTTATTGGTGATTTTTCACTTGTTATTAAAAAATAAAAAAGTGCCATTCTATTACAACAAGGGAGAAAGTCAAAGCCAACCCGTGAAGTTTGGTTATTCTCATATAAAGAGATAAACATAGAGCAAAATGTTTGTGGTTATTAAGTTCGTAAAGAGCTCAAATTCTTAAGCAAGCTAAAATCAACACAAAAATGGTTGTTATTATTGTTAATTCAACAAAAAGTAAGATTGGTTATTTTCTATCATGTTTGTCATTCAAACACCAAAAGTCAAAAGAACAAAAAGAAAAGTTTACAACTCAAACAAATACTTCAAAGTCATATAGAAAATTCAAAAGAAAAAGCATGCTACCTTATCTTGCATTGTTCTTTAACAAGAATAGTTTCCATTGTCACAGAGAGTCATGGGCTTTAAATTCGTTAGAAGTTCTCCACAATAGGAATTTGATAAAGCAATACTTGAGAGTTAGAAGGATAGGGTAGTCTCCTTTGATTGCATTGTTTCGTTATTTTCCCTTCAAAGAAGACACGATCAAAAAGAAAGAAATCTTGTAAGGTTTTGAAAAGTGAACGTTTTTTGGAGGAAAGAAATTAAGGTACGTTTGAATTAATTTTTCTTATTTTAAAAGTATTTTCTTTATATAAAAATATATTATTATTTTAAAAGTAACTTTTAAAATCTTTTTGAATAGACAAATAATTAAAGAGTAATTTTAGAGAACAATATTATAATAGTTAATTTTAGCTAACATCAGACACCGTAAAGTTTTAGATATAATAGTAATGCTTTTAGGATTATACTATTTATACACTAAAATCAGCCACCAAAGTCAGCTATGTTAGAATATAAATACACATTGAAAATAAATTAAATCACACATATATTTATACACAAATATATTCACATATATTTATATACAAATACATTGGTGGTGGCTGATACGAATAGCATTTTTGATACTGCTAATGTGAAAACAGGAATCTAAAGAGAGGAATGTGGTTGCAAAAGAATCATTGTGATAAGAAGGAGGGGGTGCATGGAGTAGTGGCAGTAGCAATAGATAATAGTAAGGGGAGCAGACATGCACTTCAATGGGCCACCGAACATCTCCTCACAAAATCTCAAACCGTAGTTCTTATTCATGTCAAGCTTAGGCCAACTTCTCTTTCTACATCACATTCTCTCTTGTCTCCAAGTGAGTATTCTCGTTTTAAAACATGCACATGATTCCCCTGCTCATAGTTTAATCACTTTGTTGATCACAAAAATAGGGATATTTGGCATTGGTGACGGCAAATCACCTTCTAAGGGCCTTGATGACCCCGGCAAAGAGATTTTTCATTCATATCATCTCTTCTGTGCACGCAAAGATGTAAGTAAACGGATAGAACTTATCTTATTTAGCATTTATTAATTATTATCGAACATTTCATATATGTTTGCACTTTTGTTATTGATTTATAGATACGTTGCAAGGACATACTCCTAGAAGATGTAGATGTAGCGAAAGCATTAACAGAATATGCTTCCCAAACAATAATAGAGCATTTGGTGTTAGGGTGTTCAAGCAAATCTACTTTCCTTAGGTAATGTTAAATTAATGTCCCTCCATGTTGGACTTGTAAGAATGATTTACTGAGGAAAGGTTTTAATTTGACAAGATTCAAGGTAGCAGATATTCCGGGATTAGTATCAAAAGGGGCACCAGATTTCTGTACAGTGTATGTGGTTTCAAAAGGAAAGATTCATTCAACACGATCAGCTTCTCGTCCTGCTCCTTCCCCTTCTCCTTTGCTTCCACACCTTACCCAATCCAATTCTAATTTAACCTCTGCTTCTGACCCACGTTTGCCTGCTAAAAGCCATGGAAGACGATCCTTTGATGCACCTCGTAGATCACAAGAAGTAACGGATACAATGAGGTTAGTGGCCTTCATTGGATAAAAAATGTTTTAGTATTGATGTATGATAGAGTAATAATTACGAAACAGTAATGCTAGGAGTCAGCACATTTTGTGATTTGTAGTCATCAATTAGTCATCATTAATATTTTTAATGATGTGAGATTACATACTCTTTTCTTAATGGTTAAATACTCGCTAGATTTTAATGAAATTGCTGGCTCGTGAAACTTTCTCATTACGAAATTGAAAGCAGGTCGCCATTAACTCGGAAATGTATGAATGACAAGTCATATGCAGAAATGTCATGGTCAGATACTGACATAACATTTGTGAGCTCAGAAAGGTCGAGTATAGACCGGATGATTCCTTCGTTATACCTCGGCTCCGATGCAGGAATGTCGAATCCTCGATTATCATATGGCTCTGATATCAACATTGATGGAAACTACAGCTTTGAATCTGTTCATCATCCTAGGATGTCTATGGATAGTCTTGCCGACTCTCCTGAATTCTCATATGTTTCACATGATACTGATGGGGTCTTATCTTCCTCACATGCCACGGTAAGCTAACAATTCATCAAATATTTCTACTATCTTTCATTTCCTTACGTGGACTACAATTTTATAGGATGATGTAGAGAATGAAATGAGGAGATTGAAGTTGGAGTTGAAGCAAACCATGGAAATGTACAGCACAGCATGTAAAGAAGCTCTCACAGCAAAACAGAAGGTATAGATTCACAAATTTTATGATAACTCTTAACAAAATAGATAAAAGAAAAGAGTGGGTTCTGATAATAAATTATCAGAAAAAATATTTTTTACCTTGAATGTTTCACAATTTATTCAAACTTTCACTTAATCATTTTATTATAAAAAGTAAAATGTTTAAAATTGAAACATTGAGAAATAAAGTACTTTTGTTTTTTTCTTATATATATGACAGGCTATAGAACTTCAACGTTGGAAATTAGAAGAAGAGAGGAAATTAGAGGAGGCAAAGCTGGGAGAAGAAACTGCATTAGCAATTGTAGAAATGGAGAAAGCTAAAGCAAAAGCAGCCATTGAAGCAGCTGAAGCACAAAAGAGGATTGCAGAACTAGAAGCACAAAAGAGACTTAATGCAGAAATGAAAGCAATCAAAGAAGCAGAAGCTAAGAAAAGAGCACTTGATGCTTTGGCACAAAATGACATCAGGTGTAGAAAGTACTCAATTGAGGAAATCGAAGCAGCAACAAATTTTTTTGCAACTTCCATGAAGATTGGAGAAGGCGGTTATGGTCCGGTCTTTAAATGCCTTCTTGATCATACACCTGTAGCAGTCAAGGTTCTGCGTCCTGATGCAGCACAAGGAAGGTCCCAGTTTCAAAGAGAGGTAAGGAAAAACAACATAAAGAAACAAGGTTGTTAGACATTGAATATCTACTAGAAAAATGTTAGAAGATCCTCAGAATCTATTGTTTTTGGCTATCAGTTAGTCACTGATTTTTAAAAATATAGGATAAAATACGTTGTTAGATTAATAGAGTAAAGAAATTGAATTGATGTTAAGTGATAACCAAAGATAATAAATTCTGATGGCCATATATCATTTCTCTGTCTAATATACTTTTCTTACTTTACATGTTTGAATGTACATAATAGGTTGAGGTACTGAGTTGCATCCGGCATCCTAACATGGTACTCCTCTTAGGAGCTTGTCCGGAATACGGATGCCTTGTTTACGAGTACATGGCGAATGGAAGCTTAGAAGATCGACTCTTTTGTAGAGGAGACACTCCTCCACTCCCTTGGCAAATCAGGTTTAAAATAGCAGCTGAAATCGGCACTGGCCTGTTATTCCTCCATCAAACAAAACCAGAGCCTCTTGTCCACAGAGATTTGAAGCCGGCTAATATCCTGCTTGACCGAAACTGTGTTGCCAAGATCAGCGACGTAGGTCTTGCTAGGCTAGTCCCGCCGTCGGTCGCTGACTCGGTCACACAATACCATATGACATCTGCTGCTGGAACTTTTTGCTACATAGACCCTGAGTACCAACAAACAGGAATGTTAGGTGTAAAATCTGACATATACTCCCTTGGGATCATTTTTTTGCAAATTTTGACGGCGAAACCACCAATGGGATTGGCTCATCAAGTTGAGAAAGCCATTGAGAAGGGAACACTTGCCAATGTGCTTGATCCTAAAGTGCCTGATTGGCCAATGGATGAGGCTTTGAGCCTCGCAAAAATTTCGATCAAATGCGCAGAGCTAAGGCGAAAAGACAGACCGGATCTCGGCAGGGAGGTCCTACCAATACTAAATAGTCTAAGGTCATTGGCTGAAAATGGTGTTCTACATTTCAATGGCTATGTCAGCCCATCCAACCAGAGCCAAATTTCTGTTCAGTTGGTATGTCCCTTTGCTGTTCTTTCAATTATACATATAGTTTTGGTCATGTTCTAATTCAAATATTATCTTCCATAACATACATATGTTAATTCAATACTTGCATAGCATAAGTTCACACTAATTAACATGAAAATGTTTCAGGATGGAGCTTCTTCTCCTTCACTTGCTTGTTCTGAGGAGAGCCCAACGAAGCCATCCATTTCAGACCCTTAATCACAAGTCAAAAATAAGTAATCCTTGAGCAAGATAGAAAATTTTGTTAAACACAACTGTGTTTTGGAGTATAGTGTAAATACATAAATGATTAGAATTCTTCATTCCTTGATCCCAGCATGTAATTTTTTGTTAAAAACTTGTAACTTTTGTTTTCTTATTTCATTTTAGATTTGTTAAAAAAAAAATTGGAAGAGTCATAGGCAAAGGACATCCTACATAAAATAAGTCTCTCTACAAACTACTCTATACAATTAAAACCTACAATAATCTTATTTTTCCTTCATTATATATTTTTTGTAAAAATGGTTACTTTCCACTAAAGAGAGTTATCATCAATGTCATTAATAATTAGTAAATTCACATAATTCTAGAGTGATCAATTCTAAAATAAATGCTGAATGCATAAGGATTGCCCTGAGATTAACCATCTAGCTTTATGATTCTTAATCGTGCCGTTGAAAACTTTGGACTATGTTATTTTAGAAATTAGCTTTAAAATCTGTGTAAAGAAAATAAAGTAACTTAAAATTTGGTGCATCTACAATACATTCAGCTTTAAATGATTAGAGTCCGTTAATGATCTCTTCTTAAATTTATTTTATCCCTCTGGGAAATATATTTTTTGAATTGGCGAAAAGAAAAGCTATTTTTTATTATGATAAATAATAATAATGGATTATCGTTTTCTTTCTCAAAAAATTGAAAAATGAATAAACTAGTTTTACTTGTTTCAGATAGGATATTGTAGTTAGAAACTAATTCATCTTTATATATGATATCACAAAAACATGGCATTTCCGGAACAGGTGAGAATTTTGTATGGTTCATCTTGCGTGGACTGGAATTTCTGTCCCTTTTAATCCAGATACAGGTGTTCTTTTAAGCCTGTTCAATTGTTCTAATGTAAAAACTCCAAGAGCCCTCGAGCTGTATGAAGTGTTAAAGGAGCTTGTGTAATTTACAATGATAACCATTGGGTACCGTTTCTCTAAAATTAAATCAACTACATAACCAATAGATGTCAAATTTGTCACACATGGTGGAGGGCTTCTCATCATTGTTGATAAGGAAGCATCCAACTGCACAATGAATAAATTCATATAATCAAATAGTAAGAGTCCCAAATAATCGAGTGAGAGGAATGCATATGATTATTAATGATAAATATGTGTTAATTGCAGGCAGTTTTTCTCCTTTTTTTTTTCACTTATTAATGATATATAGATAGATATCTAGTGGTTAATTAGGTAGCGGATTTTTCGTAAGTACATAACAGTATTGTACTATTGTTATTCATATTATTAAGCACTATAACCAAACCCAAAGGCAAGGACCAACCAAAAACAACGATGTTCAACCATATACATGGCTTAAGTACCCTATTATGCATTACAACTTAAGTAAATTTAAGCCTTGATGAGACAGGGAGTGGAACAGATTAAAAAGCAGCATATTAGGTTTTCTGCAAGTCATCGATGGAAGCAAAATTTAGGGTAAAGTATTTTTTTGTCCTAACGTTTGTGATTTTATTCAAAAATGCGACTAACATTTAATTTCATTCAATTTTGTCCCTAGCGAGTTTCAATTCACGTCAAAATTACCCAAGTGTTTTCAATTTTGTCCCTAACGCTTTAGATGAAGTTAATGTCTAGTAGTAATTTTGATACAAATCGAAAACGTTATGGACAAAATTAAATGAAATGGGTATTTTTGAAGAAGCTCACAAACACTAAAGACAAAAAGCATACTTTATTCAAAAATTTATTAAAAACTGTAGGGTTTCCTATGCAAATCCAGAAGATAACAGAGTTTAATGAAACGGTAATTTCACAACGTTCCGAGCTAACAAAAACAATACCTGATTGCAATCTTCACGGTGCAACAGCCCTATACAGCTCCCCCACTCGTCTATAATAGGAACAACTTTATCCTTAAAGAAACGCATGGCCACTTTCTCCAGCTTTATGGTACCATGTAGTGGCTGCGCCGCTTCAAATGGTACCATGAAATTCTCAACTGGTTCATCGGGTGAAACCTGAACCAAGATAATGTAATTAGACAACATGCAAGTTCTCCAAGTAGAACCTATCTTAACATACTACAAATTCAAATCAAACAGTCATAAATCTCAACAAAACTTTAACCACACACAGCTTCAGAAGCATGTTGAAAAAACTCAAGCATTTTAGTTCTTTAACATTACAGCACGGGGCCTTGTGCAGGAATGTTAATGATACAAATGATAAGTACCTCAGGAAGTAAGTAAGGACTAAATATAGATTTGGAAAATCCCAAGATAGCCTCAATGCGCGAAGCAACCTGAAGCACAAAAACATGGGCAGCTGTTAACATTAACTATTTGAGAGAAAATAATGGATGTCAATGAGAGTTAGCTTCTTCAGAAAAGGTTGCATTGTGATGACATTTGGGAACTGCATTACATGTGATCCACAGATCCAGGGCAATACTATATTTATGAAGGAGACATTTAAAAAACAATAAATTAAAATTAAAAATGAAGATATTCAAATCAAGCTAAGCATTTAAAAAATTTAATACCGCCATAAATTCAGGAAAATACTATTTACATACCATGCCTCCACGACTGGTCCATGATATGCCTTTCCATCTTGAAACAATATCAGAAAGAATTTTAGCAGCAATATCAACCTGACCAAAATAATGCAGAATCCATTACAAAGTTGCGGTTTATTAACTTCAAATGCCAGGTTCGCACCCCCTTTCTCTCGTTTTTTGAAACAGAAAAGGGTATACGTTAAGGTCCAAGTTAATAACCAGGTTCTTCTCTACATCATATGTAGCAACAACCAATTTCACAAAAATGAAGAAAATCAACAATCTGGAATAACATAATGTAAAATCATGTGGAATACCAACTCTAATTACTATCCAAATACTCTTGCATTATATAGTACCACTATACGCATTCGTGCTGCATGTCGATAGAATTGATTGGATATTATGGCAGAGTATCTGCCAGTATATTAGTAGAATAGTAGCATGTATTACAGCGGAATATTTGCTCATCCGAATCTGCAAGTTCTGTGGGATTGTGCATCTGTGATTATGTATTCAAATTCTGTAGGTTAGCATCTGAAATTAGTGTATATTTACTCTATATATATATCAGAATTCTCCAGCAGGAGGAGAACACGCAGTTTTACCTACATTGAAGTTCTAAAACTGTAGACAGCGGCTTCTTTACAAGTTTTACCCACAAAGATGTTGAGTGCTAGGTATACATATTCAAAGAACAAAGGTTCTCTACCAAGTTCTTTCTCTTTATATGACAACAAAGCACCTAATAATAAAAGACTTTTCCACCACAATGGCAATAATACTAGTGAAAGACATCGTAGTACCTGGCCAGCATTCAGTGCTGCTTCCATGAGAAGGTGATCAGCTTCTTCCTGTGCAACTGGCAAGATGATCCCTGCAGAATCTGGCCAAATCCGCTTATGCAAATTCTTAACTAGATCATAATCTCCTTGTAAAGCAAAAGCCCGCATCATGGAGAGGTATAGATGAGGTTTTGGCCTTAACTTGGCATTCCTACCAGCTTTCTTCAATATTTCTCCAAAAATACACAAAGCACCTAAAAGCACAATAGAAATACATTGGTATCACAAGTTGAGATTAGTTCTACCCCTTAATTTGAGAGACAAGGATAACTCATTAATTTCAGAAACATGAATTTGGTTACTATTTATCATCACTCCTCACAAATTCAAAATAACGTCAATTTATATTTTTAAGTCTTCCTGAAATTATCCTAGTTCTCTAACAAGAAAAGTAAGAAACTTGTAGTAAAATAACAACATACCCTTAACCGAGCCACATTTTAGTAAAGCATCAATTATTGCAGTGTAAGCAGTTCTGTCAATGTTTAATTCATGGCATGATTTCATTTCCAGCACTATTCTCAGAACTGAAGCAAGATCTTTTGCCTCTCCAAAACCCTGTATTTTACATAAAGAAACTGAGAAAGTTGCTGCTGGAGAACCATCCCAAACCAATAGAAAAATTTAAGATAGTGTTGTAACTATTTTTGTTCAAAATACATATTGGGAGTATGAGCAAAGAGACAATGTAAACTATGTGTGGAGCATAAATATCCATTGAATTAATATAATGGGCAGATAATGACATTCGTTAAAATAAATCTAGACAGTACAAACCAACTAAGTCTTTTCTAACTAGCTGAGAGAACAATATTAAATGGATCAAGCAATGCCATATTGTTCTAATAGTAAACCATGTCTATAGATAAACCATTTACCTTTAAAACTTTTTAATGATTTCCCCATAGTTTTCCGTCATCTCCTAACTGTAACTAACTAATTATTAGGCAACTCCATCTTATCTATCTCCTAACAAGTCTTTCCCTGCACATGACCAAACTACTGTAGATGAATTCCTAAAATATTTTTCACAACAAGAGCCAAAGGAATACAGGCCTGTCTAGCTGTCTCAATAATGGGGCCTTGGAGCTACCCCTTAGTTCACTACTGGTGAGTTAAGAATCCTCTAATCGGGAGTTACACACATTATAAAGTGAAAATCACTTTTGAAAGGACGAATTTATAGTTCTATACTACAGCAAAGTAATCAAACAAATAAATAAATGAGAAATCTAACCTTGAGCAATGTTGAATATGTAATGATGTCTGGAAACAGATCTTCATGAATGAATTTTTCTGAATTGCCCTAAAAATATAAAAAGGAGAAACTTCAAAAGGTTTCATATTTATCTACCATAGAAATACTGGACCTGAATTTCAAGTGCTTACCTTCATTTCCTCCAAAAACCGCATTGCAGTATCCATCTTTTCACTCTTGACACATGCTAAAATTAGTGTATTATATGTGAGCTTGTCAGGCCTTAATCCTTGATGTACTATTTCATTGAGCATATTTAGTGCAGTGTGAGGACAGCCAGAGTTTATATACCCCTAAATTTTGAAAATAAGAAGCAATTAAGATTAAAATTCTGTTATAACTAACATTTGCAATCCCTATAACTGCTAAACAATTATCACAATGAAACTTTCGCTCTTACAAGATCATGGTTCAGAGCAAAACCTTCATTAGTAAGTTATATACTGAGACTGGAAAACTGCCACCTTCACGGAACAAAAACCCATATCGTGCAAGGAGGCCATTGGCACGACGCAAGTCTCCTGCACTATAGCATCACAAGTAAAACATCACAATTCAACATGAAGTTTTAGTACAGCTAGACAAATGTATATATCCTAAAGATAGAAATTTCCCCAAACTAAATAAAACATAAAATGCAATGGCAAACTGCAGAAATTGATAATGTAGTTACTTAATAAACAATTCCAGCAGGTACTAAACCCAAATAGAATTGAATTAATACCACTGACAAGCTGTCCTGACCTAATGCTAAACTTATCATAAGTTGTGAAAATCAGTTTAACTATGTTAAATATAAGATCAAACAGTCTGACTCACCTGCTTGAATTAAGGCATTTAGCAAACCCAAAATCAATGGAGCCGACAACTCTGGACTTCCCAAGGCAGTACCATTTTCCACTGATTCAAGCAGCTGAAATGCTTCATCAATTTTTCGCGCCTCACCTAAACCCTAAGCCATAACATTTAACAGAAAGTTAAAGAAACGAAAATAACATAAAATTTTGGCCAATATCAGAGAAAATAGCAATAATCTCATGCTGGGCTCATTCTTAAAACAGTTTTTTTTTTACAAGTGAATATTAATTTCTGTAAGCTTGCAATGCGGTATTTAAAATTCTTTTGGCACTATATTTTCATTTAAAAAAATATATCTTATATAGTAAACAGAATTCTGCATGATAAAAATTAGAAAACAAGTACCACTTTTTGTTTGGTAGTATTTCATTTTATTAAAACAACAATCAACAATCATGTATCTCCTTTAACCTCATCCTAATCATCCTCTTAATTTCCAAACAAGAAAATTATTTAATGGTTTTTCTTTTTAAATGCTCTCAAGATATTAATGTCTTTAAATATTTATCTTGCTTTGAAATTAGGATAAATTTAGGAGAATGTTGAAGAATGTGCTCAATGATTCTCTTCCCTGAATGCACAAGATTAAAGTGGTACAGTAGATCCTCATTATATAGGGAGCTCTAATATCATGAAAGAGAAGAGCATCTAAGAAATGAAGATGCAGGTGCGAAGAATGCATTCAGAAAAGATGGTGTTACTGAACATGAGTGTGGATTATCAGAACTTAAATAACTAGATAATGGTTAGTTCCTAACTGCTATCAGACTAATTACGAAAGTGCTGGTCTAATCTAATCTAACAAACTGTATATGAGGCTAATAAATACTAACTCTATTCCATAATGTTAAACTTAAGATATTCTGAATTGACTATCACTCTAGAACTTCAATACAAAATATCATTTTTATACCATTTTTAGTTACTTAAATCAATTTTTGAAGAAAGTCTGGAATACTTGATCATTTTCTTATCTTTTTACATAACCTTGAAAGACTAGCATTCTGGAATGGAGGAAGTACATGATTACATGTCATTACTCTAATTAAACTAGCTTGTACTTTAGCACCTTCAAGCACATCATATAAATAAATTTGCTCATCATCATAGCAGAACGAAAGAAAGAAATTTTGGAGCAAAGAATAATTTAAAAGTTTGAACACCTTCAAAAGTGTAGCATAGGTGACATTGTCCACACCACAACCCTTTGGCTTCTTCATCTCATCGAATATCCTAAGCGCAGAATCTATGTCACCGCAATGAACACAAGCTTCAATCACGGCATTCATCACTATCGTGTTCAGCTTCCCTAAATCCCTCTTTGCAACTTCAATCTCATCCAAAATCTAAAACCAAAGTAAATAACAACAATAGAATTCAACGCCAAATGCGTAAAACAATTTTACACTATCAACCAATAAAAAATTTCTAACAAAAAGTGTTAAATCATGCTAAGTAACTACCAATATAACAATTACCTACCGCGATTCTTCATCTTCCTAAATTCTTCTTGACACATTGCTTTAGAAATATTATAATTAAATTATCCTCATAAGAATGCTTACCTGGCGAAGCTGTCTTCGGCGAGTGAGTTCAACTACGCGAGAAGTGAGGCGCTTGAGAGTCGTTTTAGAAGGAGTGGAGGTCGTGGTTGCCGAACGACGTCGTGTTGGAGCAGAAGAAGAAGAAGAAGAAGAAGAAGAAGAAGAAGAAGAAAAGGAGAGAGGGATATAAGAGGATGATTGAGTTGGTGGGTTTGAGTGGAATAGTGAAGTAGTAAACGACGAAAGAGGCTGCGTCGTAAGCATTTTCGAGGGTAAATTGCGTCTTAAACGACAACACGCTATCCATTCGCCATGGAAATCTAAAACCACTGCTCTTCTTAGCTGCAATTTTTAATTTGGATTGTGCAAATTGCAAAATGTTCCAAACAGATAGATAGGGGTCAGCACTGCGTTACGGTCGTGTAAAAATATACTTGCTCTAAAGTTTGTATTAAGTTTTCATTTTATATTTAAATTCAAACATTTTAAAATATTTACAGAAAAATCCAAACGAAATGAAATTTAAGACTAACATTGAAACATTTCAAAGTATTAGATCTAAAATTTAAATGAAATAAAATTAAAGTTAAAATTGAAAATATTAGAAATATAAAATATATTTTTCCTTCTTTAAAAGAAAATAAAACAAAGATAATGTAATAAACTAATAATCAAATATTTGAGTATATTTATACTTGAATCTGTGACCTCTAGATGAGTATGGAAAGACGGTGTCATTTAAGCTAGGGGTGGCAACGGGACGGGTAGGGGCAGATTTTTGCTCTATCCGATCCCGCCCCGCCGTATAATGACCCGCATAGAACCCGCCCATCTTCTACCTGCGGGTAGTAAAACGTTGAACCCTAACCCGCAATTATGGGTACCCGTCCCGCCCATACCCTCCACTGTAATTATTAAAATCCAATAAATAAAATTAAATTTCAAAATTTACATAACCATCATCATATACATAACATAAATTAAAATAAAAATTTAAATATGATATAATATTATTAATCATTTATTAATTATTTTACATATATTATACATATTATATATATATCGGGACGGATATTAGGTAATACCCGTCCCTACCCCGCTCCGAGCGGGTAGAGGTGGGGTGGGTATCGCGGATTCGGGTGGTGTTATCATCTCTAATTTAAGCTATAGCTCGTTGACAAGATAGTTTAATTTAAATTTTATTATTGTTAAACAAAATATAGGAATTTTAATATCTTATCATTTACAACTCTAGATTAGGAGTTCTATATGAATTATCGTAAGAAGATTAAAAATTATATTTTTGAAAATAAAAATTGAGTTAATAGTCAAAAGCGTTCTTAAAAGATATTTTGATATCTATTTTCGTCCCCAAAAGAATAAATTAATCAAATTCATTCTCGAAAGATAATGAATCTGGTAGCGTTAGTCCTTCCGTCATCTCCTTCTATGGTAAAATTCCTTATGAGGCATTCTATTAAACATCTTATATGCATCATGCTTAACCAAACAGACCTTATCCTATGGTGAAATCCCAAGACTTCATGCAGAGAAGAGTTTCTTGTATATTCTTTGAGCATGGTGTGGCAAAGTACATCAAGCTTGTCGTGGTCGTCGATGGTGTCAAAGGAAAATGAGGTTTTGGAGATGCCGTCGAGCCCTGCAGAACAAGTGCTAGTGGTAGAAGCCGTTCTTGATGAAAATGGGAAGGAATTGGCGGAGCTCGGTGAGAGAGTTGCATAACTCTAGGAGTGCCGCGAAGAAACTATCTAGCCACCGACGATAGAAAGAGCAAATATCAGAATAAATGGCACGGAGTGCGGCACGATATCCGGGAAGGCATAATGGAATCTTGAGTGCTACAGTGATGATTGATAAAGGTCAGCAACATGGTGCTACGGTGGTTATGGAGTTTTAGGGAAGAACAACATCCATGGCTATTCAGGTAAGAGTTAGTGGTTATGCAGTTTCAGCACTGAGGAAGAAAATCAGCAAGGAAGAAAATGGCTAATGGGTGGGGTTTTTGGGGCTGGTGGGTTAGGTTTAAGCCTTTGTTGGGCTAGCCCACGAAAAGGCGAGGTCGTTTTATGTGTTAAAATGTAACTTAACATGTCACGTCAGTTTTTATTAACACCGTTAGTAAGGAAGATGATAGAAAGACTAACGCAACCAAGTCCGTTATCTTTCGGGGACGAATTTGATTAATTTATTCTTTCGAGGACAAACATAGAAATCAACGTATCTTTCAGAAACCATTTTGACTATTAACTCAATAAAAATTGGCTTAAACACTCCAAATCTACCTTATTTTTTAGCGTTTCATTTTCTTCTGACCAACCAGTAATTAAAGGTCATTACATATTTAATATCGAATGATTACCTACTTTAGTTGGTTGGTTAACTCATTTTGTTGACCGTGAAAAACAATGAATCTTCAATTAGCAAAAAAAAATCGACAAGAATTGATTCTTCAACTAAAATCTCCTTTTCTCTTTGAAGTCTGAACTCTCAACCTCTTCCTCCATCTTCTCATCAACTTCTTCTGCAATAGGCATTTTCGTTGTTGGAGCAATTTCTACAACTCCTGAATATGCAAAAGCTATTCCTCTCTAATAATAAGATCGCTAGCGAGCTTGCATTTCTTCTTCCCTTCCTTTCCTCCTTCTTTTCCTCTCTTCTTTCTTTCTGATTTTTTCACTTCTAGCGTTCAATCATCCGACTCTGGTTTGTTTTTTTTCGTTTGTTTTTTCTTTAATTTCAATAATCTCTCGTGCTGTGTTTTCTCCTTTTTTTTTGTTTGATTTTTTCCCTTTTATAGTATTATAGTTAAGGTTTGGGGGTGTCAAAAATTTTCGGGAGGCAAAATCCTCGCAGAGACCACCTTGAATGGGCCCAAATGGCGAAAAAAATTTTCTGCGAAGAAGGAGATGTGGGGACAAAATTCCCCCGAAGCAGGTGCGGGGATCCTTGTCCCCGCATTCTCTGCATTTCCCGAATATATTAAATTACTTAAATACCCTTAGTAGTTTATTATTTACTTTGGTTTTTTAGTCATTTCATCTTCTATATATATATTGAAAAGTTAAAAACCCTAATCCTTTTCCCACTCACTAGTGCCATGATGAATTCATATTTTACGATAATTTTTTGTTAGAATTGAGTGAATTTCATCATATAAACCTATACTTATTCCATCAAATAGCATGCTTTTGAGCTTTCCTCCTAAATTGTGCTTAATTATGAAAATATGCTCTTTTGTGCCTAATTTGACTTTTTTTATTTCATTTGCCTTCCATTCGATACCTTGATGTTGTTTGTGAGTGATTTCAGATGTATAAGGTAGGATGGTGAGAATGGAAGAAGAGCAGGCAAGGAGGAGGAAGCATGAAGAAACAAAGGAGAATTGCAAATTGATGTGTGCGTGCTCACAGCCACTTGTGCATACGCACAGGCAACGAATCAGAGCCAAGTGTGCGAGTGCACAGCATCTGACGCATTGTACAAGCATCCAACGCATCGCGGAGTGTGCGTGCGCACAACCCCTTGTGCGTACGCACAGGTACCCGCACATGCCTTCATTAAAAATGCACGTAACTCACGATTTGAGGGGATTGGAGGCCCATTTTCTGCTGCTAAAGGCTCATATTGGAAAGGGCAAACCTTGTGGAAACATAGTATATCATTAGGGTAGTTTTTAGAGTAGTAGTAGGAGGCTTTAGTTTAGTTTTTCTCTAAGTTTTCTCTCATCACCATTAGGATTTATATTAGGGTTTTACATTTCAAGTGCCATTTCTATTTTTGATCTTGCTTTGTGCTAGCCTCCATTGTAAGTATCTCTTAATTACTACTCCTTTTAGTTACAATTTTGATACTCTTTCTTGTAATTAAAGTCATAGCTTTAATCTATATACTTTTTCCAATTTTGATTTCTTGTTGATGATTTTGATGATTGATGATTGTTATATGCTTGGTTGAGTTGTTATTGTTCCTTTTTATCATTTGATGCTCATAGTTTCAAGCATTTTCTTAATTTTCTCATGTTTTGCATTTTTGCCCACCAAATGTTTGTGGAAATATCAAGTTTAATTATGGGCTAAATTTCCACCTCTTGGCTTGGGAAAAATGAGCAATTGGGTTCCTAGAGTTGGAATGTCCAACATTTAGTGATAATTCTTGGATTGTTAATTGTTCTTATTTCCACTAAAGCTAACTTGTTACTAAGGCAATTAGCAAGTGAGTTAGGATTTGTGGATTAAGGACAACTATGCTCCTTGACTTACTCTCCGATGTGAGGATTAACTAAGTGAGATTAATCCATTACAATTGTCATAGTTGTGGTTCCAACAAGGAAATGTCTCTAGCTCATCTCAAGCCAAGACTCCATTTATGTTTTGAATCATACACACACACATACATACATCAATCTCTTTTATAGCTTATTTGTCTATATTACATAGCTAGTTCTTTAATTCCTTTATTAGTTCATTACTTGTAATTTTGAATGTTCTTTTATTCCTTTAATTGTTCATATTTTTATTGAAAATCTTGTTGCCTTCACAACCAAAATTGCACACTCATTGATCACTAGGTCTTTGGGAGACGATCCGGGAATCAAAACTCCCGGTTTATAATGGTTTTGAATTGTGACATTTTTTTTATTCCAAACTTTGGTCGGGTGTTGTTTGTCGGTTGTGACTATACTATCGACGTAATCACAATCTTTGTGCAAAAATTTTCTAACCGACGATCCGGCGCCGCACCATGCCACTCACCCAGTCACCCTCGCCCCTCCTCGCGACACCCCCTTCTGCGTTCTCTCCATCCTCACTACACCCAGCCAGCCACCTCCAGACACCTTTTTCACTACTGTCTGTCTCACCACGCCGTCCCACTCACCGTGCCATCACCAGGCACTGCGGCGTTCTCTCTCCCGACGCTTTTCCCTGTCCTGCACGGCGCCATCACCGCACCATACCGTTCCCCTCTGCTGCACTGTTGCGACTTTATCTTTACCCATTTTCCTTTGCCAATCGCCAACGTTGCTTCTCTGTTGAGTCCGTTCAACTCCTGTACCGCCGCTGTCCTGCATTGCTACTCTGCGTCTCTGCTCTTCTCTTTGCCGGTGTTTCTCACCTCTCCGGCCATTTCTCCCTTGTCCCTGGTAATATTAGCTGCTCTCTCCTTTTTTTTACTTGGATTTTGACATTTTACTTCATTAATTTGATTTCATGCTAATTAATAATTAGTTTCTGATAATATAATTTTTTATATTCTAAAATTCTATTTTTTCTATGAATTTGATTTTGATTTTGATTTTTTGATGTTGGTGGCTGTTGTTTTTGTTAATGAATGCGGTTATGTTTTTGTTGGCTGTTTTGTTTACAGATATATGATTGTATTTCCAATTTTTCACCATATCTCCCTTTTTGCCATGCTGTGTTCATGCTATTCCTCCTTTGCAATACAAAAAACTCCCATGACCGTGTAGTGTGTGGTTTATCATTAATTAAAAGAAGCCCTATTTTACTTTTTTGTTGTTTATCATTAATTAGTGATCTTTTATCCTTCTCTGTTTTTTGCCATTTTTGCTGATTTGTTATGTATTCTTTTGTATCTGATTTAATCTTTTTTTGTTTTCTGAATTTTATCTTTGTATCTGAAGTTGAGTTAGAATCTAATTTAGTGTTTCTATATTGAATCTTAATTTATTGTTTCTGTATTAAATCTTGCTGTTTATGTACAAGATGGATAATTTTAGCTCAACTCCTATTGAAAATAATAATGAGACAGAATCAACACAAAGTGATGATGGTCAAGCAATTGAAGCAAGTCTTCAAGAAACACAAGAGGAAGAACAAAAAAAAATACAAGAGGGAGGACAAGAAGTTAACCAAAGCGTGCAGAGCAGTCCTAACAAAAAAGGATTAACTTCCCAGGCTTGAAAGCATTTTAGGATGGAACAAATAGATGGAAAGTGGAAGGCAATATGTAGATATTGCGAAAGAAATATCGGAGGTGCACTACAAGAAAAAAGGCATGTGGCCACGCTTTTTTCCTCTGCTTGTATTAAATCGGAGTTCTTAAAATACTTTTCTCTTGTCTTATCCCTCTTTAAATAACAAAAAAAAAGAATAAAAGAAAAAAACTGAAAGCATGATTTTAAGTGTATATATTCTTGGCAGCCTTTTCCTTATTTTCCGTTTGGATGTTTATTTATCCAACTTTTGCTTGTCAAGCACAAGATCATGATTCTTTTAACTTCTGCAATTTGCAGGTATTGGAGGCAAGAGCTGGGTTCTATGAAAAGCCAATTGCTACAATAGATTTTGCATCACTACATCCATCTATTATGATGGCCTATAATTTATGTTATTGTACCCTGATAAATCTTAACTCTTCATGTTTCTAGCTGCTACCACGAGCAACTTAGTATTTTTTTATCCCCTGTTGTATTTATTTTTATTCATTGGGGTTCATTGATTTTTTTTTTTGGGTAACAGTTTTGACTTTTGAGCACTTCTTGTTTACTGTTTTAAGGTGACTTCTGAAGATGTTTGAAAACTTAATCTCCCTCAAGAATCAGTGAACAAAACTCCATCTGGGAAAACATTTGTTAAATCAAATTTGCAGAAGGTCTGTTGCTTTTAGTTTGGTATTTTGAGCATAGTTTAGTTTGGTGTTATTGTACTTTTAGATTTGTATTTACCAATCAGTGAGCATAGTTTAGTTTCTGTTGCTTTATTGTTCTTGATATTTTGCTGCAGGCTAGTATTGGAATGGATAACTTGAACGCTTAATGCACAAAGTGGAGCAGTTTTAGGTTGATTCTGATCTTTTACCAAGTATTTAGGCTTATGAGCATCTCTATTAGTGTAATTTGATATATTATGAGCCGTTCTAACTTGTATTATTTCTGTATTTTTCTTCGGTTTTTAGTTTTGGAATTTGAACTCGAGATTTATTTTGTATTTAAATATTAGTTTTTTAATGTATAAAACAATTATAGTAAATTATAGGGCAAGTTACTTAAATAAATAAATTTGAGAAAAGCTTTACTCAAATGTGCAAAACTGGATATGGTTACCCGTATGTGCAAAAACTGATTATTATGTAAACCGTGGCAACCCACCACGGTTTCACATTGTTCATAAACCGTGGTGAGTCAAGGCGGATTATGAAGGAGAATTTTTGAACGTAAACCGTGGCAGGTCACCACGGTTTACTCAGGATTGCTGGCGTGCATAAACCGTGGTGAGTCACCACGGTTTATGAAGAGATGGCGAAACACATAAACCCCTATGGGTCACCACGGTTTACTATCACTGGAAATCTATATATATGCGAGTGATTCTAGCTCATAAGAGATCATTGTCACAATGGCTAGTGAGGAAGAGAGTTTTCTTGCCCTAGTGCATTGCTCTGGGAAAATAAAAAAAAGTAAAAGCCACGGTGTGAAGTTTACCGACAAAGAACCACTAAGTATTTTTATTAGTTCATTGATGACTTTGTCAGATCTGAAGAACAGCATCTTGGAGAAGCTGGGAGTTTTGGGTAGCAAGTGGGTGAAGAAATTGTGATCACCGTCAGCTGGATTACCACGTTATCTGTGCGAGGATTCTTCCTATGGTTAGGGCAGATGCTGTGGTTACGGTAAAGGTACTTCAACAAGCGACAGAAGCTGATTACGGTTTCAGGCCTAGTTACAGGAAGGTTTGGATGGCTAAGCAGAAGGCAGTGGCACAAATATATGGAGATTGGGAAGAGTCTTACGCGGAGTTGCCATGTTGGATCCTAGGGATCCAGGCGACAATGCCGGGAACAATCACGGTGCTGAAGACGTCTCCTGTTCGAGTTGGTGGTACTATCGACCTGGTGCCACTCGATCGCAGCAAAATATATGAGGCTAGTGACGGTCGTCCATAGGCGTCGATGCTCGTCAGCTAGTATTTCCGGATGAATGACAGTACCAACATCAACAATCACAGTAACCATAATAATATCAATATTTATGTAAATAACATTAATCAGAATAACAACACAAATAAACATAGTAAAATATTTTCACTAACAATATTCCTAATAATATCAATTGTTATATTACTATGAATTTTGATAACAATAATAATAACAATAACTTACCTCTTGGTCGATATATCCTGCCACGTGAGCGATGCCGTTTAGTCGGTACAAACGATTCTCATCCTCCATTGGTTCCATCACCCACTTCCCCCTCAAGCCTCCAAAATTTCCTCTCAACACAACAACAATTTCCTTTTTTTGTGATTCAACAAGTGATCCGTCCTAACCTTCCGCGGATTACTTATATAGACACACACACATAAACCGTGGTGACCCATAGGGGTTTATGTGTTTCGCCATCTCTTCATAAACCGTGGTGACTCACCACGGTTTATGCACGCCAGCAATCCTGAGTAAACCGTGGTGACCTGCCACGGTTTACGTTCAAAAATTCTCCTTCATAATCCGCCTTGACTCACCACGGTTTATGAACAATGTGAAACCGTGGTGGGTTGCCACGGTTTACATAATAATCAGTTTTTGCACATACGGGTAACCATATCCAGTTTTGCACATTTGAGTAAAGCTTTTCTCAAATTTATTTATTTAAGTAACTTGCCCTAAATTATATATGTCACTAATTATTGTTTGATATGTCTTGTAATAAAAATTGCATACTATATTTGTAGGTTTGGTAATAAAAAAGGATTAAAAATTTATATTGTGTAGCAATGAAGATCAAGCAAGGAAAAGAATTTTTTTTTAATTTAACAAGGCTTTCGCCACGCTTTTAAAGCGTGGCTGTATATCTTACTATGGCCACGCTTTAAAAGCGTGGCCGTATCTCGTCTACTGCCACGCTTTAAAGCGTG
This sequence comes from Arachis ipaensis, assembly GCF_000816755.2. NCBI lineage: Eukaryota > Viridiplantae > Streptophyta > Magnoliopsida > Fabales > Fabaceae > Arachis > Arachis ipaensis. The sequence continues at coordinate 128,626,245 of NC_029790.2, forward strand.
GCCATATCTCGTCTACTGCCACGCTTGTAAAAGCGTGGCCATATCTCCCACCTACAGCCATGCTTTAAAAGCGTGGCCATATCTCCCACCTACAGCCACGCTTTTAAAAGTGCCCATTTGTAAAAAAGCGTGGCCAAAAAAAAGCGTGGCGATAGACTGAAAAAAGCGTAGCGATAGAGCAACCGCCACCCTTTCATAGGTCACCCTTTCAAAAGCGTGGCGGTAGCTCAAAAAGCGTGGCAATAGACGTGTTTTCTTGTAGTGGTGACACGAAGCAAGGAACTAAGTACTTGCATGATCACATTAGAATTTGCCTGATTAGTACTGTTAGGGGACCAAAGTAATCAATATTGAAAACAGTACAAAGATTATCAGGTTCGATAGGAATGGGAAGGCCAAATAATGCCATGATTCATCTTGTACTTGATAAGATTTCACCATCTAACTTTATTAAGAAAGGAGAATTTTTTCACATATGTTGTTGTGCTCACATTGTTAATTTGATTGTGAAAGATGGCATGAATACAATATATAATTCCATTGAAAAAATCAGAGATAATTTTTTTGGGTAGCAACACAAAAGAGGAAAGAAAAAATTGAAGATATTTGTAGGCAATTGAATATTAGTTATAGGAGAAAGCTTGCACTTGATTGTAGAACTAGATGAAATTCATCTTATCTAATACTTACTTCTGCATTGCCATATAAAGAAGTTTTTGAATGTTTAAGGCACTGTGAATTTCTGTATAAAGTTGTACTATTTGATGATGAGTGAAAAATAGTAAATGAACTTGTTGATAAATTAGAAGTCTTTTATAGTGTGACTGAATTGTTCTTTGGCATTTTATATCCAACCACAAATTTGTACTTTTCCAAGGTGTGTGAAATGAGATTGATATTGAATGAGTGGATGCTTAGTCCTAATGACATGATTCATATAATGGCAACAAATATGATTAGTAAGTTTAAAAAGTATTGGGATCAAATTAATGAAGTCATGGCTGTGTGAGCTATCTTAAACCTTAGATATAAGATGAAATTGTTGAAAATTTTTTTCCTAAAATATATGGATCTCAAAGCGAGAATTATCTGAGCAAGGTCAAAAAAATGATGGAAGAATTAGTATGTGAATATTAACTTAAGGCTAGGGTTAAAAGAAAAGCTCCAAATGATGATAGTTCAGCTTCTACTTTAATGTTGGACATGATGAAGGATTTTCAAAAAAAAATTAACTCTATCTATTTGCAATTTGTGGAAGATACATCTGAAGACCGTGCTGCGAAAATTGAGTTGGATTTCTATTTAGAAGAGAGTGTTATGGTAGATCAAACAAATTTAAAAAAATTTGATATTTTTGGCTACTGAAAAAAATATTGGAATAAAATATCCAACCTTACAAAAGATTGCAAGAGATTTTTTAGCCATTTTCATTTCTACTGTTGTCTCAGAGTCCGCTTTTAGTACTCGTGGTCGAGTTATACATCCACATCACAATAAATTGTGATGTGAACTTGTTGAGGCGTTAATTTGCACTTAACATTGGATACACTCTTCAGGTGAAAAGTACTAATAACTCAAATTTTATTTGGTATTAAAGTTTAATTTCATGTTAAATTTAACTTTTGTGAATTGTTGATTGATATAATATAGATAAATCAGAGTCGAAAATTTTAATTTCTTGGGACTATGAAATGGATACGGAGGATTTAGGAGTTTAGGTAATTATTTTTTTATTATGTCAAATTTTTATTTAATATATGGTATTTTTGTTTATGATGTATGTTAACATATTTATGTTTGTGTTATATTTTAACTGAGACATGGAGTTTTTTTGCTGAAAGTTGTATTCTGACAATAAAAAAAAATATATTTGATGTTGAAGACTTTATTTTATGGCTTTTTTTAGAATGGAAGTTGTATTTTTAAGATTTTGTTTTATAGACTATGATTTGTTATTTTATATTTTTGGAGTTGTAGGTTGAAATCTTGAATAAGATATGTTTCTGTGTTGTAATAATATTTTGTGATTTTTTTTTATTTTTTAAAACTTTTTACTATAATTTTCATATAAATGTTCAATACAAAGATATGAAAAATGGGTCCCGCAAAAAACACGAAAAACGAAAATGAAGACATGACAAGATTAGAATAGAGATGGGGACAAAATTTGAGGGTAGGAACGGAGAGGTATCTCCCGCCCCCCATTGACATCCCTATTAAGGTTCAAGCTTGAAAAAATATATTAGAATATAGGTATAATTTTAAAAAGAAAAGTGATTAAAATTTATTTATATTTTTACATATTAAAATTCTATAAAATCAAATATTTCAATATATAGAATATTTAATTTCATTCATTGTACTTGGATTTTATATTTTTTTTTTGTTATATCTTAAAGTGCCATATGATTTTTTTTTTGGACTAAAAGTGCCACATAACTATTTATTTGTTTTTATATATAAAAAATAGAATAATATTTCAGACAAATCTCTAAGAATTTAACTATTTTATTTATAAATTTGTCCTCTAAAAAAATTAATTAAATTAGTCTCCAAAATTCTTAAATATATACCATATACATTTTTACTACAGGTTTAGCCAGTTCACAAAATACTCGCTCTCTTACATAAAGGTTGTAGATGTGACGTGTCAGGTAAAGTGATACGCGTTGCTCTCAAAATACATTAGTATTGTTATTTTATGACAACTCCAAACCAAGTCATTTTGAATTTAAGGGACATCAGATTAGTCCCTAACTTTTTCTCTTGGACCTTCTATTAAATTAGAGTTTCTTTTTCAACCCTCTTCCAACGTAAATCATAACTGATCTTTCTCTTGTGTTTTTTATCGAGATCAAAATTCAGGAGGATGCTACTGCGGGTGGGCAAGGCTGAGCCGTAGATCGAGGAAAGTTAATTGATAATGGCGAGTGGAGATAGCACATCAACAATAATATGGTCATTCACAATAAAATTAAAAAAATTATTTGAGATAAAATATAAAATTTAAGGATGAAGAGTTTTTAATTTTCTAATAATACTTCCAAAATCTTGTATCAAAATATGATATATCTATTATCATTGTTGTGGGGGCAAACATTTTCGCTATAATTTGAAATTTTTTTGCGTAATACATGATAATAATATTTATTTGTTCTTATTAAATTATTGAATTTGACTCTAAATAATTTTTTACTCAATTTTTAGTACTTAATAGTCAATTTAAGAATTTATATTAGATGTTCATTAGAATGATCAATTCTTAATTTAAATGAAATTGATATTTTTTTTCTTAGAAATCGACTCAAAAGAGTATTATTTATCTTCTTTTGAAATTAGTTTTAGTTTTTTTCGCAGCAACTGCATTAATTGAAAGAACTTTTTTAACTTTGAATATCAATAAAAGTTTGCTTCTAATTGTATAAGAAGTAAATTTTTAAATAATTGTTACTGACATATATAGAAGAGAAATATTTTGATTGTATTGTTAAAAAAAATTACTCAATTTTTTTTAAAACAATATAAATTTTTGATATTATTTTAATAGTTTATTCTAAAATATAAATATATTATAAATTATTTAAATAACACTTATATTAATATATAAATACGTAATAATTAATTTAACGACTGATTTTTTAATAATATTTTTGAATAAGTTACTAAGACAATGGCTCTAGTTAAGAGTTGAAAGGTCATAAATAAAAAGAACAAAAGAAAAACCCTTAAATAATGAATGAATCTTACAGACACAAAAGATATAGCGTGGAGACTCATGGAGATGGATAGTATTCCACTTTTAGAAGCTAGCTCTATTGTAATCCATAATTGAACTTTGTTTTTTAAAGGAAACGAAGCGCCAATAATTCGTGTGAACAAAATAAGAAAATTAATATACTTATCAATCAAGATAAATTTTCTTTGAAGAAATAACAGTTCCTTAATTACTTATTTTCTCTTTCTCTTTCTCTCTCTCTCTCTTCAAATTTGTTTAGTTTTGACATGAGATCAGATAACCAAAACTCCAAAAGTGCCACTTTGTATAACTGGTACGTATTAGATTCATCTTCAATAATAAGAAGATAAACCAATAACTTATGCTATGAAATTAGAAATTGGTAGCACTTACAAAAATTTAATAATTATATATGTTACACGGTCATCTAATCAAATTTATGTGTTTAGATAATTTTTAAAATAATAAATTTAAAAATTAATTATTTTTATTATACGATAAAATACAATTGGTTGTGATTATAAGATATAGGCATGAAACATGTGAATCAAAATTCAATTTGATGATTACAAAAATTTCAGAAAGTACTTAAATGAGATATTCTCTTAAACTAAGTCTCATCTTTCACCAATATTGTTTGAAAATATATGGTTGAACTGAGGTGCTCTAGAATCTAGATTATTATTTTTGCCTCCATTTTGAAGATTTTTTCACTGTATATATAGCTTGACATGTATGCTTGTTAGTAGATAAAGTTTCCAAAGAAACAAAACCAATGGAGGATAGCAGTTTTGGACCAACAAGAAACAAGAGCCAAAGAAGAAACTACCGTTGGTTGCTATTGTCCTTATATGCCATGCTAGTGATATCATGCCAAACAATTGCAACAATCTTAGGAAGGTTGTACTATGAGAAACATGGAAAAAGCAAATGGATTGGAACACTTGTACAAGTTGGGGGTTTCCCTATTCTACTACCTTATTATTGCATCTCATCATCAACACCAAAAGACAATCACAATATCAATGTTCTTCATTCAGAGCCATCTACACTAATGCTAGCAATTATCTATGTCACACTTGGTATAGTTGAGTCATTAGCTTGTTATTTTGATTCAATGGGGTTAGCTTATCTTCCTCTCTCTACTTTTGCACTAGTTACCTCATCTAGGTTAGTTTTCAATGCTTTCTTCTCCTTCTTCCTTAATTCAATGAAATTCACTCCCTACATACTAAACTCTCTAGTCCTTCTAACTATCTCTACCACCCTCACCGCCTTTCAACCCGAAAGCGCACTTTTTTCTACCGGAAACCCTAGGAGACATTATGTGGTGGGAGTAATAGCGACGATAGCAGGGTCCGTGGCGTATGGATTCTACCTTTCCCTTATACAACTTGCTTTTGTGAAGGTTTTGAAAAGGAACACTATGAGAGTGCTTATAGATGTGACAATTTATGGATCCTTCATATCTACTTGTATTACTCTAGTGGGACTATTTGGGAGTGGAGAATGGAGTAAGTTGCATGAAGATATGGAGGAGTATGAAATGGGGAAGGCATCCTATTTGCTAACATTGGCATTCACAGCAATAAATTGGCAACTCTTTCATGTTGGTTGTTTAGGGTTGATTTTTGAGGTGTCTTCCCTTTTTTCCAATGCCATATCCGTTTTGAATGTGCCTTTGGTTCCAATTTTGGCAGTGCTCATTTTTCATGACAAAATGCATGGGATAAAGGCTGTCACTTTGGCTCTAGCTATATGGGGAATTGTATCATACTTTTACCATACCTTTGTATATCATCATGATAGGAACTCCAATACTATCAGCAGAAATAGTGCTGATCACCTTCTCAAATCTTCACCATTAGAAGAAAATAATGCTTAAATTGGGATATGGGAAGCTTGCTTCAGTGGGAACCTGCGTTATCATATATGTAAAAATAATTATACCAACAATAGATTTAGTCCTTTAATTTCTTTATTTCCCTTCTCATTCATAGGTCAATACTTTGTATGTTAACAAAACCACTCGTTGATGCACAAAACACACTACTGTGTGCGTACATGCCAACCTTGTCCATGAAACACCCTTGTCTAGAAATACATGTCCATACCACTCAACTTTATTCATTAAACATTCTTCAAAACACTAACATGAACACTTCTCAAAAGCTAAAAGTCACTTCTATTTATAGGAAGAACGTACAAAAATACGCATAAAATATAATACAGATACACTTTCAAAATTTAATATTCCGTTTAATCAAATTAATTTATTTGTCAAGTGATGCCTTTTACCGTACACGTCATTTTAACCCATTAGCGCACACCATGCAACTGGGAGTGTCCGCGGATCGGATGCGGATCGGATCAGATATCAGATATATCCGCATAATTAAACCTTCTCTTTTTAATCATATTTTTATGTAAAAGAATTCGATAAAAATATTTCTTTCATACTTTTAAACTTATTTATTGATCAATTTGCGGATCGGATCGTATCCGCAATTTTCGGATCGGATGCGGATATTTACCGCAGATCTGCGGATACGATCCGATCTATAGACATCCCTACATGCAACGGGGTGCAAATTTTAGTGTGCCGTGAAAAAGAATTCAATTGACTTTATTAAAAGTTTAAAACATACCTAAATTAAATTAAAATAAAATGGAAAAACAAATTAAAAATTTGACATACTACGCTATTAAACGATTATGAATAGATTTTTCATTCATAAAATAATAAATTATTTTTACCTATAAAAGTAAAAAAACATTGACAAATATATCTATAAATAAACAAAACTAACTTTATAGTAATACAAAAGGAATAAATTATCCATTCTTCCCATAAACAAAATAACATCGAAATATTTTTATCTGACAGAAACCCTAAACCATAAATCATTTGTAAATATAAAACCACAAATGGTAGTTTACTCTTCGTAAAACAATGCTTTCATGCAAGGAGAAGTTTTATTACAACCTTTTTAAGGTGTTATAATTCTTTCGACGGGTGAATTTAATCGTGATGCGCTTTTCCAGACGTTTCATCAAACTACAAATATTACTGCCTAAATTTCTCTCTCAAAAACAATACATTAGTATACCTAATTTAACATTATGTAACATTAGGTATACTAAGGACTGTTAAAAAGTAAACACAGCAATATGAAGTTTCTCCAACAAGACTATTGTAACATTTCAGAATCGACAACCGTTAAAACTTCTTTGGACAATCCCTTGTTAACCTCATCAGTCACAACACAATCCAACAAACAGCAGAGAAGATGACAAAGAAAGCTGAATATCAAACTTTTGTATCCTGATTCCTTAATAACCAAAGGGATAGTGGCCCTACGCCAGTACCTCTTTTAACAACGGTGGTTTAGCAGGGTAGAGAAGTTAACATAATCAAGAGTCGACTAATAAGACCCATAAAACCAGGGGATGAATGATAAAATTCAATACATTTGAAATAAGTAGCACCAACGATTTTAAGCATGCAACATGCTTTTCTTTGCAGAAAGGAAAAGCAACACCAGTATTGTATTCAAGCAAACAGAAAAGGGAGACAAAAGATTTGAATCCAACTGAAGGTTAAGTTCTTTTTTGTTGTTTTGTTGTATCACATGTAAAGGGCATAGAATGAGGGTCATGATCTCTAAACAGCATAGTTATGATTTTGGTCACAATAATTTGAGATTTATCTATTGAAATTCCCATCCACACTCACTGATACCTAGGTTTAACATGTCAAAAAAAACCCACCGGCCCAACAGAGGAGTACCTGCCAGAAGTGTTTGATGCAGGCCGACTAACCCTTATATTCGATGCAGGGCAAAAACTCTCATGTTAACAAAAACAAATGCCATTAGAATTTTGGCGCGTGCACATTGCAAGTGGCGAGTCAATGAAACAAGCATGCAGCGTATGTAGCCAGCTATGACCCACAACCATTCAAAAATCGAAAATTGCAGAGAAGGGCAGCCAGAGACTACAATCCACTGAACGAAGAAGCAGAAAAGCAATGAAGCAGAGTACCAGTAGAAACCTCAACACAGAAGAAAAGCATATATTTAGAAAGATCTGGAACTCTCTTCAACAGATTAGTATCAACCAACCTTAAAAGAACAATTACCTGCAATGGAACTAAAAATTTTCTTCATAGATAAAAGCAACACAAGCCGAGAATTCAAGTAACTAATCCAATCCAAGAGTAGAACTGTGGAGTCTCAGGGCATTGCCCAACAAAACATACTTATGGTGCAGTCCAAGCACCATTGATTAACATAATTTCATTATCCTCTTAATAACTGCAGCTACCAACATTTAAATTTCAACTTCTGCTTCGGCGACGTTCCCTAATGCCATTTCTGCATGCCATTAAGAAGAATCTTAAGTCATCTTTGCAAGTCAGGCACAGAGCAAAAACTTGAATACAGATTCTATCTTTAATTAAAGCATAGTTCAGGTCCTAAATATTCCACTCAATATATTAATTTGTCATTCCTCTTTAAAAACAGAATCTTATAGAAAGCACTGCAAAGTAGAAACTACAACCTCAAAACAGAATCAGAGAGAAAGCAACATTGGTTAACAATACACAGGAAGGAAAGGGCTACGAAATATTTAAAGACAGGAAGAAACCTAACCCATTGGCATATGGTAACTCCTCACGTCCACGGTAAGGAGGTGACCTGCTGTAGCTCCGTCCACGAGGTGACAAACTGCGGCGCCTAGGGGACCGTCCACGGGGACTGTAACTTCTGATTCATGCCAATAAAAAGGGTGGGGCAAAAAGCAATGATCAGGATTATCAAAACATACAATTTTCAATTTCAAATGCAAAATATAGACGGCAACATTATGACCTGTACTTTCATCTTTCACTACTTACAGTAATAATGAAAAACTAATTTTATACAAAAACATCATTCATATACATCCATATATTTTACAATTGCACAAAGAATTATCAAACAATTTCGGGGAACAATCATTAGTTATAAAAAACACAATATAATGTTATCATAAGGATAAACTAACCAATGCTATCAGAACTGCACACTAGGTTAAGTTAGAATATAGGTTAGCAAACTCACCTCCGACCATAACTTGGGCTCCTACGGAATCGGGGTGGGCTGCGGCTACGACGTCTTCCTGAACCACCACGCAAGCGACACTCCCGAGCAAAATGACCAGGTTCACCACACTCATAGCATTTCAAATCAGAACCACCAGAGCGACCACGGCCACCTCCACGGCCACCACCTCCACCTCTTGAATTGTGAGAAAGCTCTACCCTCCAACCATTCTTGCCTGCTCCACAGAATGAAAATGAAAATATCAAGAAAATATGAAGTAGGATAAAAATCATAATAGAAACATTAAAAAAGAGAAAACTTCCAGCAAAACAGATATTGAGTTTTTTTTATGGTTTCCTCACACAATAATTAAAAAGGAAAAATCTTGGTTAATCAAACCATAACCCTGCAAGAACATTATCTTTAGGCTGACAGTCTCAGTTATGATAAATCTTGTAACTAGACATGAGCACTGCTTATTACAATACAAAAAAACAACATAATAAGATAATATAACATGCACACAAACTTGGGGATAAGTAAACCATCATACAATCTGTGAAAACACAGTAGTATCATATTTTGCAAAAGTGGGAACAAAGTTCTTCATTCTGAGTAAAGACAATTGTGTTACCATAATGTTTTCAGAAGTTCATTTGACCACTGGTCGATAACGACTTATTGGAGCACATATAGCTCTTAGGGGGACATACAGAACACAGGCAGCACTCACGTGGCCCATGGGTTAAGTGTAGTAGCACACATCTCATAAAACAAACCCATTATGCAACAGATGTGTAGCTTGCCATAACACTCCAAAGCAGTGCATATCCTCTGTTCATACTCTTAATTCTCTTTACATGCAGTCAAAGTGTCAAACTCTACAAATCAGCAGACTTTGATGAAGACTAACGAAAAAACCATTACTGCAGGCCTGCTTGCATAAGACATTTGCAAGCCAGAAGTAGAAGTAGAAGAAAGAGAGCTCCCTCAAACGAGAAAGTAGAGTTAAATACGAAGTTGAGGAAAACCCTTCAACATATCAAACCGGAAAAGGGGTAAAAACAAATAATACATTAGCAGATAAGATTAAATTGCTTTGCAAATTTGGTAAATGAATGTTCATCATTTTAATGCATTTCAACAATTCTTCAAAAACATACCATCCAATTCACGAATAGCATCACGCGCATCTCTACTGTCATCAAAGTCAATAAAAGCATAACCAGGCGGCCTCCTTGCAACCCAAACACTGCACACACATGAACCACAAAACTTATAATGAAAGGAGAAAAATAAAAAGAAAAAAAAAAAACTGAAAATTTGTAATGCCTTAAAATTTTAACCGGTAAATTAACCAACATAATTGAGTGATTTCAATTCATTGCCTAACAATATAATATCATCAAGATAAATACAACTAACCAAGCATGAATTTCAAGAAAAACCCCAAATTTAAACATTATCATTTATCAACCAAAGTTCCTTCGTTTACCTCCGAATAACTCCGAAAACACGGAATTCATCTTCAAGGTCCCTCTCTGTGACCCTTGAATCCAGATTACCAACATACACACGGGACATCGTTTCAGTCTTTAACAAGTGCCTGCATATTCACACATCAAAGTCACAAATTAAACCAAAATTCGATTCGAATCCGTACAAACGTCCATAAAATCAAGAAAAAATGAACCTCTTCTAAAAAATAATCCACAAAAAAAGAAGAAATAAACGCAAATTGATTAAAAATACAGTAAAATATTTGAATAATAAAGAAGATTTTCAAGAAAACTAAACCCAAACCTGTGAGTTCTAGGAAAATTGGGGTAAAATATAAAGGGAGCTTTTAGGTTTTGGAAAGAAGAGAAAAAAAATTAAAGAGAGCGAATTTGAAAGGTGAAGAGGATAATGGAAGATTATATATTCGTAGTTAGACAAGAAATCTGAACCTGAAGCGATGCGGGGAAGAAGAAGCGAAAAACCCTAGCAGCCTCCTGCGCTCAAATTCGAGAGCTTTGAGTACGAAACAAACCTACAAAGCACGCCGCGTGAGTGTGAGAGCGTAGAATTTTCAAATTTATAACGCCCTTTTCTCACCACGTCATTTTCTCGGTCATATTTTGGACATCATTGATTTAGGGAATTTTTATCTTTTATTATTATATTAATAAAACAAAGAATATACTAGAATAATTTTATCTTTAAATTTAATTTATTGTTCATAAAGAATCAACTATAATAATAAATATTAACTTAAATGTTTGATATTTTACATATTTATTAAAAAATAGAGTAGTTAATAATTATTAAATTATAATAAATATATTTCTATCATTGTTAAATAGGTGTTAAAATTGTTCCAACAATCGTGTTTTTAATTAAAATAAAAACCTTTTATAAAATAATTTTTATTAATTTAAATTAATTTTTTATTTAAATTAATTAATTCTGAAAATATATTAGGATTATTAACTCATAAAATATATAAATTTTAAAATTATTAATTTTTTATTATTTTTAATTTATTAAAATTAAAATCTAGTATACACTGTCACAATATAA
>NC_029790.2:128637654-128643154 GCF_000816755.2 Arachis ipaensis
TATTTTTCTATTAAATAAACTTAATTTAATCTATTTAAAATTTTCAATTTGGATTTTAAATTAAATTTAAGTTATGTTTAATAAAAATTAAAACTATATAAAATATTAATTTAAATTTAATCTGATATAAGTTAATTTAATTTAGTATAAAATTAAAAAAATTGTGAAATTTATTGAAAAATATTAATTTATTATTTATTTTATATTTATTTGTTTTATAATTAAATTTATATTTCACTTATAATATATTCTTATTTTATAAAGTGATCTTATTAAATTTTAAAAAATTAAGAAAAATAGAATAAAAGATAGATAAATATTATTTGAAAGAAAAATATTTTTTAGGGCAAGTTACTTAAATAAATTGTTTGAAAACTAAATTTACTAGATTACGACTTTTTAATACAACAAACGAAATTTTAACTTTTCTGTATCTATAGAAATGTAGGGGTTTCCAATTGAACATAATTCATTACAGGGTGTAGCGGGTTTACGTGAGATTTCATGTTGGGCAGAAACCGCTACAGGTTGTAGCGCAGCGGTTTCTGAACAAATTTTACTAACCAGAAATCTCAAGTGGGCTACAGGGGAATTGTCTACATAAATCGTAACACACAGCAGCGGTTTATGTATAGTAGATTATCTACATAGAATACAATTTTTTTACACAAGAAGATGAATATTTAAATAATGATGATAACAAATATCTTCTAATAAAAATCTAATTTACCTTAATCTTGATGACAATGCCAAAAAATTATTATATAGTTAATATTTTGTGTTTTATTATATATGATATGGTAGGTGAAAATAGAAAACAAATGTAAAATGCGTGTCATGTATATGATATGGTAGGTGAAATAGAAAACAAATGTGAAATGCGTGTCATGTATGTTTTGTTGCTGTTTTTTGTTTTTGTTACTCCTACTAAAACTCCCTCCTCTTTTATTTGAGTCCCACTAGGGAGGCAATAAGGTATCTATACAATAGGCTGTTTATTTGGCCCAATATGTATTAATAATGTAAATTAAATATCATTATCCCTAATTTCTAGTTGCCTGTTCAGTTTTGTGATATCTACCCCCAATTTACCCCAAATTCTTTCACATTAACCCTTCATCACCCACCGTTACCCTACCCCCAAAAAACCCAATTGTTTGTTCCGCAGAAAAACTCTCCTTTCTCCGGCGCCCCGCCGTGTGCGCAGCAACCTGCATCCTACTGCTCTGTTTCTGCGCGACGTGTAGCCTCCGTTCCTGCCGACCGGAACTGTCGCGCTCTGCCTTCTTGTGCCAACGCCCTCGCCGGAAGAACCTCCGTCACTCTTCACGCGGCCGAACTTCCGTGACCTGCAATTGTTAGCGTCGCTGACGTGAGTTGCAGCCCTGAACCCCCGCGCTCGCGTCATCTCAGCGCCAGCCTGCTGCCTGGGTCTTGTTGAATTACTCGAAGAATAAATATCCACGAAAACTGAGAAAGTGAACATCCAAAATCATACAAAAACGAACATCCAATATGAACGTGTATAAATAACAACATAATTACTTTATAAAACGACTAGCTACCAACCAAATGACCGTGTAAAAAAACATTTTGAAACCTTGATAGTCAGATAAATCATAACCAGCAATCATTGTCTACAACTAAACACCCAAGAATAATCATCCACGTTCACAGAGAAAGTGAACATCCAGCGACAGGAAGAAGGCACAAACCGGTTGCGACAGAGGCACTGGACATCAAGGTTATTGCGGTGCCGGGAGCTCGACTCACACAATATGCGCAACCTCCCTACGTACGCGGACGACGGTGCCAGTTGGAAGAGTGTCGGTGCGATGTCCAACGGCAACTGGTAACCGTGGCTGCACTGTACCGGCTTTTGCTTCGAGGAGAGAGTGAGAGAAGAAGTTCACACCGTATTAAGAGAGGGAGGTAATCCTAATTTGATTCCATAACTGACAGGAATCATGATTTGATTCAAATTTTAAATTGGAAACTACTCAAAATTAATTAATTGCCTTTAATTTAATTCTAATTTCAATTTAACCCCATTGTACACATTGTATAAAACATTAGGGGTGTCAAAAATCCCCAGGAGGTGGGGATCCCCGCGGGGACCGCCCCGAATGGGGCCCAATAGTGGAGAATTTTCTCCGTGGGGATGGGGATGGGGAGCGAAATTCCCCCGAGACATGCGCGGGGACCCGAGCGGGGATCCCCGCCCCATCCCCGATAATTCCCCGAATCTTTTAACTTACTTAATAACCCTTACTTTATTTCTAATATAGGAGTTCTTTTAGTAATTTCACTCATTGAAAAACCATAACCCTATTGTTCAAGATTTTATTTTATAGACTATAATTTGCTATATTATATTTCTGGACTTATAATTTTGGATAAGATATGTTTGTGTGTTTGTAATAATATTTTGTAGTTTGTTTTTTGGTTTTTTGATTTTTTTTTTTATTATAATTTTCATATGAATGTACATAGGGAGATGGGGAATGGGGCCCCGCGGAGAATTCATGAAAAACGACCAAACCTAACTACTTAAGAACCAAAATACACTCAGAAAGAGATAGACTACGTAAGTACTGATCATATAATGTATATAACTAAAAATAGAAGAACCATTAATATTCTAAGGATCTTTTCAACTTACCGGCATCCTAATAACGTATTCTAAAGGTGAAGTTTACAGTTTAACTTAAAGATTATCGTTCAAAGAACTCCGTCAATACGTTTTTGTATTATAGTAACCTTTCTTTGATCAGAGATACAATTATTCCTAAAGATAAATCTTATCGGGACTTTACTTTTTGAAATAAGAATTAGACGTCTTAATTGTCTAATACGAAAATCCTATACTAACTAACTAATAAGTGGTTTCTAAACGGTTACAATACTAGGAAGTACAATACCATTGAGACTTAAATTCCTCACTTCAGGAATGAAATACGTAAAGATTAAAGACAACAGTTTAGAAACAATTCATCTTTATGTAAAGTAAGATTAATTCATAAGATACGGTTTAACAGTTCTTCGGAGATTCTTCAAGTTCCAAAATCCTTTGGTTCCTAGCAACACACATTTAATCAAGCCAGTTTGTGAACCTGGAACCATCAAATAGAGTCCTTCAAAAAAGAAGAACCATGAATAAACTAAAAAAAGAGAGTAAAAGTCCAATTCACACTCACCAACTTTGATATTTTTACCGTAACACGGAAGGAACAGTTAAGTCATTATTGTTTGATCAGACACTGAATCCAAGGTCGAAAGAAGGCCCCTGTAGAAGAAACAGGACAAGGTGGAAGTCTTTTGTTTTCCTTGTATGATTAATGGAGTCGTTGTAGAGCTAAAGTTAAACAACAAGGAGTCAGTTTGTACATGCACTGTGACCAGAACTATCCGCACAACAAAACTTCTTATTTTGAGCCAAACAAGTTTTCGACTTTTGGAATGAAGAAAGATTTGGTTTTGTAATAGAAGGAGAAGTGTAAGAGAGATTTACGGCCAGAATAGAATGAGAAAGATGTGGAGTGAGGTATGAATGGTACTAGGTAGCCATGGGAAGATAAAAACTTGAGAAGTGATATGGTACCGGTGGATTCGGTGAGTTACGTTGTTTCAATATAGGAGTTGATACACAAGCAGATTGAGGTCGACGACGACGGGAACGACGACTCCTTGAGTGAGAAGTTAGGAGGTAAAGGTGGTGAAACCGTTGGTTTGAGGTCTTCGAAGAATACAATAGTAGAGTGGTGGCCAATGAGGATAGTTTCAACCAAGTGGAACGAGGTCTAGAACCAGAAGGAGGATTAAAATCTAGGGCAAACACGTTACTAAAAGGTCTATTTAAGTTCTGACAACTTTGAAGAATACCGGCACGTGAACTCGAACATAGAACCCTGAGTTCGAACCGTTTCGGTAATGACGGAGGACGTAAAGCAAGAGGACTAAATTATCAACTAGCCGGAAATTTCAAGTTTGTTGATTCTGAATCTTTTCCCGAATTGTATTTCTCTGCAGTGGTCTCAAAGGACGATTTTAAACTTCTTTAAGGCCTTAACACGGGAATATCCTTGGGACAACTAAGAAATCGGTTCCATAGTAACCTTCGTCTTTTCTCTAGAACGAGACATCATTCTCTCCAAGAACCCTACTACTAACTTTTCTCATGAAATTATCTGGTGAACTGGGTAAAGTCTTTCCTTAAACCAGAGGGTTTGTTCAACTCTCGTTACTAATATTCTGTAGGCCTTAACAAAATACACTCAAACTTTCCCGTCTCCGTGAGACAAAAGAATCATCTCCCCAAACCACTCTTTCCACTCAATAACCTCTTCCTACTCTATAACAAGAATGCGTTATTTACCTCCCTGAACCAATCCCTTAGTTTCTCTTACTCTGCTCTCCCTTCTTCCCCGTCCTAACTGTTCAAAAAACCACCAAAGTCACTATGACTACTTTTATTACTCCTACTGTCACTACAACTTATACTAGTGTTAAAACTATAACTATTAAAACTTCTACCAATACTACTACCAAAACTCCTTTATAAACTTCTGAACCTAAAACTCCGATTCGTACTACTGGTATCACCAAACGAACGGCTTTTATACTTACCACTTAAAACCTGACGTCCTGTAAAAGGATAAGTTTGATCCCACCTACTTCTTGTTCACGTCGGAACCATCCTTATAAATTCAGTATTTTCCGATACTAGGTACCCAAGATAGAAAGTACATGGTATAATGCTAACCTTCATGGACGAAACATGAATTGAAAAGCGAAATCAAAACATGTCATAGTAAGTGACATTTTAATAACTATATTATGTTTAGTTTAGTTTCGTTTAGTTTATAACCAAGGTTCGAAAATATGTACCAAAACAAAGATTACGGTTTTCATCAATTATCTTACCGAAAATATTCATAACCCAAAACCTGGTGAAAAAGCCAGACTAAGACAAAGAGTTAAGACTATTAAAACTATCAACAAGTTTGGCCTGTTCGGAAGCCAATCGTCAACTTGACTAATAACTTTAACCAGTAACTCATGGTTTTTGATTTTTTCATTGATATATATAGTAATTTTATTATTGTTATTATTTTATTTTATGCAATATTACCCAAAGTAATTTATCAAATCTAAATTAAACTCCTTCCCTCTTCCCATTAAATCCTAAAAATTAACTTAAAAATCACAAACCAATTAAAACAGTATGCCTTATAAAAAATACTCATGTTAAAATTAAAGAAAAAGTACCTATTTAAACAGAAGCATTCATCTTTACCATTAAATGAGAGCTTAATCTGGGATTATTTTCCTTTTTCATACTCTTCAGTTACATACAAAATATCCCTACAGTTACCCCGCCCCGTCCCCGCCCCCTATGGAGGGACGAAGGGTAGGGGCGGGGGTCTTAATTAGGGGCAGGGGCGGGGTAAGGGGCGGTACCCCTTATTAACAGGGGTAGGGGTAAGGGGCGCAAGGGGCG
>NC_029790.2:128643179-128643702 GCF_000816755.2 Arachis ipaensis
AAACAAAAAAAAAAAAAAAAAAAGAGTACAAATGTACAATACAGCACAAGGGCAGAACTAATCATTCAATGATTCACATTTCAATCTGAGTAGCGCTAGCAGAATCCCAAACAAAAATCAATGTTAAATACTTGACAAAAAAATGCTATGTGCGCAATAAATATCAGTTACCAAATCAGTTGTTATATATTTGTGTATGAATACATGTATTTTTAACTCATTTTTTATGTGTATTTTGTATTTCATGTATTTTCCACGGCTAGCTTATTTTTAGTATGAACTTAGCATACTTGAATACTCGAGACTTAAGAGTTTCAAATTGCGGAGCTTCAATGTGTTGTAGCACTATCTTCTTAAACGGTCTGAAACAGCATCAGAAAGCAGCTGCCGCATGAATGGAAATCACAAGAATGGAACAGCAAAAGGTTCTTTCGAATTAATATTTGAAGAGTTTAAAAGAACAAAATATGAAAAGTGTTTAGGAAAAAGAGAATCAAAGAGAACAGCAAAAAAAAAAAAAAAA
>NC_029790.2:128645520-128647700 GCF_000816755.2 Arachis ipaensis
TATTTCCCACATGATTGGGTGCTGCAAGAGGATCCCCAATGTCCCAGTCAATGCAAAACTAGGAAAGGAGTGATGCAAATTATAGTCGAAAATGATTCTCAGAGTGGCCTAATTTATAGTTTGGAATAAATTCTTTAACAAATGAACTATAGGAATGAATTCAAAGCAATCAAATTCATAATTGAGGAGCCATCGACAAACAAGAGTGGATAATCATGAAATACTTCATAACTATATGGTGACTATTATGGAGAATTAGAAACAGACAAGTTAATGGCAAAGCCAAAGACTTCAGAAGACCAAAGCATCATATGCAAAAGATAATAATGGAAGTGAACAAGAAAGAACCTTGCAAAGCTCCTTTGGGTATCACCACCGCAACATCTTCTTTCTCATCTCCGCGCCATGCTTGTCTTCCTTCCTTCCTTCGTGTGTTCCTTTTTGTCCGAGACTAATGACTATCTCCGAGTAAAACCAAATAAAATTAAAATTAAGTTAGCTAAAGCTTAAGGATAATATTAGTTAAGACTCTTAATTTCTAAAAATAACTAATTTGAGACTCGTTTTTTACTTTTTTTTAACTTCTCATAAAAGATAATTATAACTAGAACTTTCAAAAGCATATTATCATAAGTCTTTCATGCCAAGGTTGTGAGAACCGAACCGGTCATTAAATCGGTCGAGTGATTGGTTCAATAGTTCAATGGTCTAACAGGGGTGAAATTATAGTTGAACCAGTTTAATTAAATATACAATAAAATTATTAAAAATTCAATGTATAATTTTAGATATTCAAACTTAATAATTTCTAAACTAGCTTCAAAGTTTCACAACATCCATACTTTATTATTAAAAATTTACAAAATAATAAATTTCTAAGTTCAAAAATGCTATTCGTACACCAAAATCAACCACTAAAATCAGCCACCAATGTATTTGTGTATAAATACATGTGTAATTTAATTTATTTTCAATGTGTATTTGTATTCCAGCATGTATTTTATACTGGTGGCTGATTTTAGTGTACACGTAGCATAGTCCATATCAAATAATTAGCAATAATACTAATGTGTCATCACATCAACAACAAAAAATCAGAATAAAAAATATTCAACAATAACTTCTAACCTAATAATCAAATAATCAAAAATAAGAATATTACTTCCATCTCACGTAAACTGAATAGTGGAGATCCTCAAACCAAGAATTATATAATCCTAACACAAAACAAAGTTCAATTCAATTACGAATTTTTAAACATGTTGAATATAAGAGAGCCAAAGCATATAATTATATTTAGTTTGAATTCTAATCCATTAATCAGCAACGGATTCTAACTTCTGAATCCAAACTAAACTAAAAACACATCAGCATCTCTAACATTCCCCCTCAAGCAAGAGCCTCTCTTTTGGCTGATACCATATTATGAAACCACTCATCTCAAAAGCTTAAACTGATAGGAGAAGGTAACACTAATGGTTATATCTCTAACAAGGGTGAGTGGTAGCTGTTGGTGGGGGCTGCTCTTGTCTGAGTTGTCTCTAATAGGGTTTAGGTTTTGTGAATTGTGAGAGTGAAGGGAGAGGGAGCCTTTTGTGTCTGCCCGTCTGGTTTTCTTCTTTTTTTTTTCTTTTTGTTTCTGGGCAGTGAACCAAGCCTTCAAAAAACCGGACCAATTCATTGGATTCACATATTAACTACCAGTTCAGCCGTTTTTTATTGGTTTTTTAAAGACAGAGATCAACCGAATCAG
Organism: Arachis ipaensis; assembly: GCF_000816755.2. Taxonomy (NCBI): domain Eukaryota; kingdom Viridiplantae; phylum Streptophyta; class Magnoliopsida; order Fabales; family Fabaceae; genus Arachis; species Arachis ipaensis. Next base: position 128,647,274 of record NC_029790.2, read on the forward strand.
TCAAAAGATCCGTTTTTGATTAATCCGATCAATTCGATCTGATTTTCATAACCTTTGCGAAACTATTATTTGTCAAAGTCATGTGGTGCATATAAAAGGGATAGAAAAAAGCAATAGAGTTTCAAAAGTTTGAACCTTTAATTAGACAAAAAGCTTAGAATTTGAGAAGTGCCAAATACTCCTAGTTTAAATCTCTGCAAATAAAACTAAGCCATCACAGATTATGCAATAGAATAAATATGAAGAAGAATATAAATTCACAAAACATATTCACTACTAGGGATGGTAATACTACCCGAATTCGTGGGTACCCACTCCGTCCCTACCCACTCAGGACGGGTAATTATCGCCCCCGCACCAGGACGGATCTTTTACAGGACGGATTCTTGAGCGGGATTGGGTCAGGTTTAGGTTAAACCCGTTCCTA
>NC_029790.2:128647963-128652792 GCF_000816755.2 Arachis ipaensis
ACCCTGGTATATATATATATATATATATATATATATTTAAATTTTTATTTTAATTTATGTTATGTATGTAATGATGGTTATATAAAATTTAAAATTTAATTTTATTTGTTAGATTTGAATAATTATAGGAGCGGAATGAAACAAAATGGGTAAAGTGGGGACCTGTTTAACTTTTTACTACTCGCGGACAGAAGCAGTACAAGTTCGATGTGGGTTATTGTTGGGCGGGGCGGGACATGACCGGGTAGAACAAAAACCTGTTCCCTACCCGCCCCATTGCCATCCCTATCCACTACAACTCAATTCATAAAACCTATCCAATATCCAACAATATAAATTCACACAATAATATAAAAAACAGCACCAACAATATAAAAACCGCAGCTCAATTGACCATATTGATATTAAAACAACAACAAATCAACACTAAATACCAATAATCAGAAAGAAAAAAAAATATCAATCATCCACTAAACCTACATATATTACATTGTAACAACAAAATTTGAATAATTTGCCAAGAATCAACAAATTATAATCAATAACAATCAAGAATCAACTCAATCAGTTAATCAATTAATCAGTTAAACAGATTATAATCCAGTAATTTAACTGAATAACTTAAAAAAAATAAAAAAAATTACCTGATGATGTGAAGACAGAATATGGGCAGAGAAGAGGGAGACCAAGCAACGTGAAACAGAGACTGGCGAGGGGGAGGCGGCAACGCCAGATGAGGAGGCGACGACGACCACGAGAGACGCACATAAGCAACGAGACGCAGTTAAGGCACAGGAGCTGGTCTGCTGGTAGACGCAGTGAAGGCGCACGGACAGAGGTACAGACGATGCGACATCAGTGAAGGCGTAGGAGCTGATAGACGCAGAGGAGCCGACGACCCTGCGGTGTCAGCGACAGCAACTTTGTGAAAGTGAGAAGATTGAGGTGCTGTGTCGAGCTCCTAAGCTTTTTGGCTACTTTCATATCTATTTAGAATGAGAGAGTGAGATAATGGGTTGGAGTGAGAATCCTTCGCTGGGATTAATTTGGGTTCTTTTTTCTTTGTATGATCTTTTAGTTCTTTGTAAAAATAAGTTAATAACGTCTAATATTCAATGTTCATATAAAAACTTATTTAAAAATTATAGTTATTGATGTTATGTTATTTTGGATGATTTAAAGACTTTGGTATACAAATATATTTACTCTTATATTTTTTGGTGACTATATTTACTCTTATATTTACATACATAGAGATAGAATATGCGTTTCTTATATATCGAATTTTAAAAATCTCTCTTGGTACTAAAATTAGGAAAAAAAGACAAATAAGTCTCTGACCTTTTGTCTTACGGATATTTTCATTCCTGACCATTGAAAAATACTTTTAAGTCTATGGCCTTCACAAAATTTGGACGGATCAGTCCTTAACGGAGACATTTGGACAGATCAGTCATTGACGGAGGTATTTGGACGGAGAGACTGATCCGTCCAAATTTTGTGAAGGTCATGGATTTAAAAGTATTTTTCAATAGTTAAAAACGAAAATGTCTACGAAAAAAAAGTTAAGACCTATTTATCTTTTTTTCTAAAATTAGTTATATATATTTGTATATGTTACTTTACAACTTTTTTTTTTCTTGATAAGATAATTGGTTATCGAAATAACAAGATGTTTCACACATATATAGTAGAATAGTCAAAAACCAAATATGTATTCCTATATCCTATATAATCAAAAATCTCTCTTGGTACTAATAGACTTTAATTATATCTTTACATATTTGTATTTTTTGGTAACCACATACATCAACGAATGGATGAGGTTGAAGTCTATTAGCGTTTTTATAAGAAGAGTTCCAAGAGAAGCATTTCTTTTCAAGTCCCTTGGGATAATCGTCCTAGTAAAATCCTACAATTAAGGTTATGGAGGTCAAATCAAGTGAGAGATTATCACATTAAATACCAAATTAAGCATTTAAAACAATTCTCGGATCAAAGTCCACGTTTGTAAGTTATAGCCCCTAGTAGAACACCACATTGTAAATCTCCAACATACATTACTCACTTCTTTCTATAGCTATCATCATCACAAAGTAATCATTGATGCCATTTCTCTTAACAATCTCATGACCGAATCACAGCGTTCCCTGTAAGTAAAATGCCTTTCAATTTGTGTTTCTTCCTCAATCCATCAAAATTCATGAAAACAATATTTTTCTTATTGTTCTTATTATCAAATTTGATTTACTTGATTTGTTATGATAATGCTCAAATTATGACTTCCTTTAGTGAAATAACTTGATGAACACTAGTCCTTGTTGTGGACATGTTTTGTGTTTAAAATTTTAATTTGTAAGTTTTTTTGTCACGATTTTGATCTATTTTATGTTCGTACAAAAGGTGTATTTTATGATGATTATTATTACAGTAATTATAATAATTATATAATTTTCACAATATCAAATAGTAAAAAATTGTAAACTTAACATAGGTAATATTTAATTATAACTGCTATAAGTACAGTAATTATAGAATTTCTTTAAAATTATTATATCATAAACATTAGTATTTGGTGAAAACTCAGGTGAAGTTAATACTCGAAAGCCATTAAATGAAAATTTAATCAAATCAGTCAAATCATCTAACGGCTCTAAGGTATCAACTTCACGTGAAGTCGACTGCACCTAAGTTTCCACCTTAGTATTTTACCTTCTGAGATTCATTATTTTCTGTTTTATATTTTGTTAGTTAGTTAGAAAACGGTGCATGCATAACAAATTGTACTAAAGAAGATTAAAGATGTCAAAGCAAGCAAGTTCATACGTACCAAAGAACATCCTCATAACTGGTGCAGCTGGTTTCATAGCCTCTCATGTCACCACTAGGCTAATCAACAAGTACCCTAGCTACAAGATTGTAGCACTTGATAAGCTAGATTATTGTTCTAACATCAAGAATCTACAATGTTGTACTTCATCACCTAACTTCAAGTTCATCAAGGGTGACATAGCTAGCTCAGACATGGTGAATCATCTCTTGATAGAAGAGGAAATAGACACAATCATGCACTTTGCAGCACAAACCCATGTGGACAATTCATTTGGAAACTCCATGGAATTCACCTATAACAATATCTATGGCACCCATGTTCTTCTAGAAGCATGTAGAGTAACAAATTGCATTAAAAGGTTCATCCACGTAAGCACGGACGAAGTTTACGGCGAGACGGATTCCGAGACTGACATCGGAAACCATGAAGCCTCCCAACTTCTTCCAACCAATCCTTATTCCGCCACGAAAGCAGGCGCCGAGATGTTGGTAATGGCTTATCATAGATCTTACAATCTTTCTACAATAACTACTAGAGGAAACAATGTGTACGGTCCAAACCAATATCCTGAGAAGCTTGTCCCTAAATTCGTCCTTAGGGCGATGAAGGGACAAAAGCTTCCCATCCACGGCGACGGATCCAATGTTAGGAGCTACCTTTATTGCGGCGATGTAGCTGAAGCGTTTGATGTTATTCTCCACAAAGGAATGATTGGCCAAGTCTATAACATTGGCACCAAGAAAGAGAGAAGTGTATTAGATGTGGCAGAGCATATTTGCAAGCTTTTCAACATAAATTCAAAGGATGTTATTGAGTTTGTTCAAGATAGGCCATTTAATGATAAGAGATATTTCCTAGATGATCAAAAGCTCAAGAATCTAGGATGGGAGGAAAGAACTCCTTGGGAAGAAGGACTAAAGTTGACAATTGATTGGTACAAAAAGAATCCGGATTGGTGGGGAGACGTGTCGAATGCCCTGAATCCGCATCCGCGCTTCTCAGCCACCAATCTGGCTGACGAAGCTCAATGGTCGTTTCAATGTGGATACTCAAGGCTAGGAAGGTCATTTACTGAAGTAGGACGAAATAAAACATTTGTGAAATTTTTGATATATGGGAAGACGGGTTGGATTGGAGGGTTGCTAGGGAAGCTTTGTGATGAAGAAAGAATCCAATGGGAGTATGGAAAGGGAAGATTAGAAGATAAAAAGTCATTAATGGAGGATATAAGTAGGGTAAAGCCAACACATGTGTTAAATGCAGCTGGAGTGACTGGAAGGCCAAATGTTGATTGGTGTGAATCACATAAAGTTGAGACAATAAGGACTAATGTTGTTGGGACATTAAATTTGGCTGATGTTTGTAATGAAAAAGGATTGTATATGATGAATTTTGCAACTGGTTGTATATTTGAGTATGACAAAGACCATCCTCTTGGTTCAGGCATTGGCTTCAAGGAGGAGGACAAGCCAAATTTCATTGGTTCCTTCTATTCCAAGACTAAGGCCATGGTAATGTCTCTAAACTTTTCATTTCAGTTTATTCTGAGTGGAGTCCAAATATGTTCTTCATGTTTTAATTATTCTAATTTATCTTTGATATTTAAAATTGTTTCAATTTACCCAAGTAGTTAACAATGGAGGAATTTAAGGTTTGTATTGTGTCACATTCCAATTTTATCTCAAATATTTAGATGTAATTTCAATGGACAAAAATATTATGAAAAAAAAATGAAGCATTTATCACATTCCAATCACATCTAAATATTTGAGATAAAATAATCAGAACATCATCTAAAATCCTTTTAAAATGAAAATAAGAAAATATTTTTTTGATTAAAACTCATATGCAGTTAATTATTTTTATGTGAAGTTTATAATTAATGATTATTAGATAATAATTTAGTTAAATATATTAAATTATCAAATAATTTTTAATTATCAATCAAATTCACATAAAAATAATTGTATTTAAATTTCACATTCTTTAAACTAAA
>NC_029790.2:128653238-128654170 GCF_000816755.2 Arachis ipaensis
TAAATATACCTCAAATGTGAAAGAATATAATAAAGTGAACACTGAATATATACCATCAACATTCTTAAAGAAAAATGCTTATTAAGTGGACAACACTTTTTTTCTTATTTTTGCCTTGTATCTGAATCAAGAAAAGTAAACTTTCCAAAAAATCATTTTCCTTCTTTTAATATGCTGATTATGACATTTAATTAATAATATGAAAAATATATATTTATAGGTGGAGGATCTGTTGAAAAATTATGAGAACGTTTGCACACTGAGAGTTAGAATGCCAATATCATCAGATCTTAGCAATCCTAGAAATTTCATTACCAAGATTTCTCGTTACAACAAGGTGGTAGATATACCTAACAGCATGACCGTGCTAGATGAGTTGTTACCTATATCCATTGAGATGGCTAAGAGGAACTTAAAAGGGATATGGAACTTCACCAATCCTGGGGTCATAAGCCACAATCAAATATTAGAATTGTACAGGGACTATATTGATCCAAAATTCAAGTGGCAAAATTTTAATTTGGAAGAACAAGCAAAGGTTATTGTTGCTCCCAGGAGTAACAATGAAATGGATGCCTCCAAGCTCAAGAAAGAGTTCCCAGACATGCTGAACATCAGAGATTCCATTATCAAGTATGTCTTTGAGCCCAACAAGAAAACTTAATTAATTCAGGACTTTATTAGACACAGATTTTGTACTCTTTATATATATGAAACATGATGAGACTTTTTTTTTCCATTTTTTTTAATTTGGAGATTTGGACATGGCAATTCAAACATTTAATCACAATTCATTTGTAATTTATAGTGTCGTTGTTTTTATATTTGATGGATTTACAAATGTTTAGTAGTTAAATATGGTTTGTCTAGCTTTTAACGCTAAGAAAATTATTAATTACTTAACTTTATTTATTATGTTAGATATGTAAGTT
>NC_029790.2:128655129-128673482 GCF_000816755.2 Arachis ipaensis
AAATAAGACTTTTTAATTAGAGTATAAGGCACATATCATCTTTACTAATTTTATATTTAGTATTAAAAAAAATTGAAAATTATTCCGGGCATGACTTACGAGTTTAGCCAAAAAGATAAGGCTAACAACTCCATAAAAAGGGAGATCCGCACTTCTCCGAATATGATTACTTTTATTCAAGAATTCTAATTTTCTATCTCAATTACTTTTTTACTTGTGTGTCGAAATTGTTAGAAACAAGAGACTGAGAAAGTAATCTGAAGAGTGTATTATTTAGTATGTTGAAAGGTACAATATACAAGGGGTATTTATAGGTGTTAAATGAATCAGAATAATAAAGGCATAGAATCCTACAATTAATATACAGATATACTATATAAATATAGACGATACTAATTGGTCTAAATTGATACTAATGATTCTCTAACATGCATCCCCCCTCAAACTCAAGTGGGAGTTAAGGATACCAACTTGAGTTTGGATAACAAAGTCCGGAAACGAGTCGGGTGATGAGCTTTCGTGAAGATATCAACAGTTTGATATAGTGTTCTAACAGCAATGAGACGAACAGCATCAATAAGGATATGTTGCCGAACAAAGTGACAATCAATCTCAATATGTTTGGTGCGTTCATGAAACACATCATTATGGGCAATCTGAATAGCACTGCAGTTATCACAAAAAACATCAGTAGGGGACGACTGAGGAGCACCCAGATCTTTGAGAAGCCAACGAACCGAGATAACTTCAGCAGTGGTGTCAGCGAGGGCACGATACTCAGCTTCTGTACTTGACTGAGAAGTGAACGTTTGCTTCTTAGCACGCCAAGAAATGAGAGCGTCGCCAAGAAACAAACAGTAACTAGTAGTAGAACGACAATCAGTGGGATCATCAGCCCAATCAGCATCGGAGTAAGCCTGAAGAGACAAAGAGGAATGGGCAGAAAAATAAAGGCCATGAAATAGAGTGCCTTTGATGTAGCGAAGAATGCGAAGAACCGCCGCATAGTGAGTAGTACGAGGAGCTGACAAGAACTGGCTAAGTACATGAACTGGATAGGCGATGTCTGGCCGGGTGACAGTCAAGTAGACGAGACCACCAACTAACTGTCGATAGAGAGTCGGATTATCCAAAACAGTGCCATCCATAGGGGTAAATCGAACATTAAGCTCAAGAGGAGTAGACTCAGTGCGACTATCTGTAATCCCAGCGCGAGCAAGAAGATTTGAAGCATACTTAGCCTGAGAGAGATAGATGCCATCATCGGTGGAGATGACCTCGAGACCAAGAAAATAGCTGAGAGAACCAAGATCTTTCATCTCAAAGGTATGGTGAAGTGAGGCCTTGAGATTAGAGATACCATCAACATCATCCCCAGTAATGATCATATCATTAACATACAAAAGTAGAAGAACAACTCCACGTTCGCTTTTACGAATGAAGAGGGCATTCTCATGAGGGCTAGAAGTAAAACCAAGACTGCATATGGTAGTACTGAACTTGTCAAACCATTCATGAGGAGCTTGCTTAAGTCCATAAAGTGCCTTGCGAAGGAGACAAACCTTATTAGAAGGACAAGGATATCCCGGAGGTGGTTTCATATAGACTTTTTTTTTCAAATTCCCATTAAGAAATGCATTCTTCACATCCATCTGACTGAGAGACCATTTTTTAACCGCGGCAATGGCAAGAAGAGCTTTCACAGACGTAAGATGAGCGACAGGAGCAAAAGTCTCTTCATAATCAATACCATACTCTTGCGTACAATCTTGAGCAACCAAGCGGGCCTTATAAAGGTCAATAGAGCCATCAGAGTGAGTCTTGATCTTGTATACCCATCTACTGCCCACAACTTCCTGATCAGAAGGAGGATCAACCAAATCCCAAGTGTGTGCTTTTTCAAGTGCCTGTATTTCTTCCTGCATTGCTTGTTGCCAATTCGGGTTTGAAGAGGCTTCTCTGAATGACTTAGGTTCATGTTGATGAATGATAGTAGAAAAGCAATGATAATCAATAAGATGAGGAGGTGGATTCCTTACCCTAGAAGAACGAGCAGGAGGAGGAGGCATGACGGTAGGAGCAGGATCATCGTCCGGTCTGGAATCATCGGGAGATGGAAAAGGCGGAAGAACATGAGACTGTGGAGGGTCACTCGAGATAGAATATGGAGAATCATCACTAGGAAAAAGATCAACATTGGGGTTAGTAAACAAAGGTGACTGAGTAGTAGGAATAGACTCAAAGGATGAGAACCGAGAAAACATGTGGTGCTCCCAGAAGACAACATGACGAGATATACGAATACGTTTAGAGAGAGGATCCCAACAACGATAACCCTTGTGTTCAGTGCCATAACCAAGGAAACAACACATACGAGCCCGAGGTTCAAATTTACTATGTTCATGAGGCTGAAGAAGAACAAAGCATACACAACTAAAAACTCGAAGAGAACTATAATCTGGGGGGTATGATAGAGACGCTCAAAGGGAGTAACATTACCAAGAACAGAAGAAGGGAGTCTATTGATAACATGAACAACAGTAAGAACAGCTTCACCCCAAGTACGCTCAGGACACGAAGAAGAAAGGAGCATTGCACGGACGGAGTCAAGAATGTGACGGTGTTTGCGTTCAGCTCTACCATTTTGTTGAGACATACCAGGACAAAAAAACTCAGACAAAGTACCCTGTTCTGCAAGAAAGGCTAAGAGTTTGGAATCACGGTATTCCATAGCATTATCACGTCGAAAAACTTTAATGACCTTGGAAAACTGAGTTTTAATTATAGTAGCAAAGTTGATATAGATCTGAGGTAACTCATGGCGATTAGTCATCAAATAAACCCAAGTAAAACGGGAATAATCATCAATGAAAACGACAAAGTATCGAGTTCCGCCCATAGAGGCAGTGGGAGCGGGGCCCCAAACATCAGAGTGAATGAGATCAAAAGGAGAGCAAGCAAGAGATGAATTATTGTAAAAAGATAAAGCAGGTTGTTTGGCAGTTTGGCAAGAAATGTAATCAAAAGATTCATTTGGAACCTGACCTAAAACACCCTGAGACACAAGAGGACACAGTTTTCCTAAGGAGGTGTGGGCAAGACGTTGATGCCATAAGTGAAGGGTAGAGGGAGAAGAAGCAGCACAGAGATTTGGTACAGGAGGAATATGAAGATTCTCGAGTTCAAACAACCGTCCGACCTTACGTCCAGTCCCGATGATTTGTCCCGTCTGAGGATCCTGTACACGACAATCAGAAACGGAAAAAGTGACTTCAAAACCCAGATCAACAAGTTGACCAACAGAAATAAGATTGAAGTTTAATTTGGGAATATAATAAGTATCAGGAAGATTAAGAGTTGACTGGGATATAGAACCATTGTGTGTTGCGTGCAAGAGGGAGCCATTTGTAGTATTGACAGAAGGTCCATTTGTGGTGGTAGACATGGACGAGAAAATATTACGCAATGGAGACATGTGATTAAAGCAACCCGAGTCAAAGTACCATTTAGAATTACCTGGAGGGGTCGATAAAGAGGCAGGGGTATTACTAGAAACAGAGAGAAGACGCTGAAGGAGAGATGCAATATCAGATAGAGAAACAGGAGACGAGTTGAGTGGATCAGGACGTGGTGGACGAGTAGGACAGGCAGTAATTAAATGTCCCGAGAGCTTGCAGTAACGGCAGAACAGCTGTGGACAATGGTAGCTAATATGACCTGTCTGGTGGCATGTGCGACATTCAACAGAAGGACAGTCGGGGAAGAGGTGCCCAGAATGGTTACAGTTTCGACAGAATTTATCCTTTCTGTCGGTGACAGCAAAAACATCTGGCTTTTCCATGATAGTGGTCACAAAGATCAAAGAGAGGAGAGAAAACGGCAATTTCAGAGCAGAAAATGAGAAATCGGAGTGCAGAATCGGAAAGAGCTCACCAAAAAATCTTAGGGAGGGTCCCGCTTGTATGCCACATCAACGCCACGTCAGCAGGGACGTCAGTGCCACGTCAGCAGAACGGTGACACGTGGCAGCCCGTGAGAGGACGGAGAGGACAGGCTGGCGGTGAGGTGGCGAGCGGGTCAACCAGCTGGCCGGGTCGGGTCAATCGCGGGTGCGCAGGTCGCAGGAAAAGGTCAGCCAGTGGGACGGGTCGGGTCAATCGCGGGTGCGCGGGTCGCAGGAGAAGCTGGCGGCGTGACACGTGGGCGCTCCAGGATCGTCTGATCAGCAGCAAGATCCAATGGCTACTGAAGCATCTGGGTTGAGGAAGAATGAAGGTGGGCAGGGAGGTTCCGGCGGTGCGTGACGGCGCGTCCGATGGACTCAGGCGATGATTCTGATGGCGTTGAAATCTTGACGGAGAGACGAACACAATGATAGCGGAGGTGACGAACCAAAGCGTCGGAAACAGAACGAAAAACCAGAACAAAGAAGCACTGTCGGAAGAGAAAAATAAGGATGCTATGAACAAATGTTCATTGGAAAAAAAAACACTTTTAGGCTCTTGATACCATGTTAGAAACAAGAGACTGAGAGAGTAATTTGAAGAGTGTATTATTCAGTATGTTGGAAGGTACAATATATAAGGGGTATTTATAGGTGCTAAATGAATCAGAATAATAAAGGTATAGAATCCTACAATTAATATACAGATATACTATATAAATATAGACGATACTAATTCGTCTCATGCTAATAATTCTCTAACAAAAATGTCTTTATAAGTACCACTTTCACGTCGTTTTAAAACTTGCCGACCATATATATCCACGGTAGTAGAGGTTCCCTACCATTATCAATAAACTGTTCGGGTAAATCCTGACCTTGAACAAAAACCAGCTTTTTCTAACAGGTTAAATTATTCCTTGTAAAACGAATCGTTATTTAATTTTGTTCCTAAACAAATTATCAATTAAATTAGTCTTTTATAATTACAAATTAATCACATTTAATTTTTCCATCACTTTATTAATAATTGATGATGTCGGACAACATACATGATATTGACATATCTAATTAAACGCTGATATGTTTATAAAAATTTATTAATTTAATTCTTTTTTTTTCAATTATATAAATCTTAATTTTTAAAGATTAAATTGATAAATTTTTATACATATATACGTGTTAATTATTATGTATAGTGTTAGTCAAAGTTTCACATCATTAATAGTTAATAAACTTATTAATGAAATGATGAAAGGATAAACGTAATTAATTTATAATTTTTGAATGTCTAATTTAATTGATAAAATCTTTTATTTTAAGAACAAATTTAAAAAATAATTCATTTTTTAGAAACTAATTTAATCATTAACTTTTTTTTTAATCCAAAAAATCCAATATTCTTCTGTTTCTTTAAATTTCTCTTTCCTCTTTAATATTTATTCACCTGCTATTTTGTAGGCTAATTAATTGTTGGTTAAACAAGAGTTAGATCCCTAGATATTACTAATACACTAGTCCATACATAATGATACAATATTTGGCCTAATAAATGATGTCTAGAATAGTAGTGTTAACATAGTCATATATATTTGCCCTATGGAAAAGTCTAGGGGCCAGCAACTTTTTTTAATTCTGGCTAGCATGTAACCAGCAAAGAAAGGTGAGTCATTAGATGAAATCTCACACCAATCTCACATCATTAAAATCATCATTGATGACTATTTGATGGCTATAAATCATAAAAATTGCTGATCCCGTAGCACTCCTCTTGGCCTAATATTAATACACTAGATCAAAGTTTTCAAATTTATTTTGTCAGCTAGCTTATACCCGTTAGTCCATTACACTTAAACAGTTAAACTACATGATATATTATAGTTTATCACTTGAATTTAGAGCATAGTAGTACATATTAGATAGGGAATCATCACTTGAAAATATACTTGACAATGCCTGGGAGATGACTGTTCATAGCGTAATCATCCCAATCAATCACTTTAGGATCAAAGTAAAACAAATCTGTCTCTGTCCCTCCTTGTCTTGCTGCCAATCGCAATTTCTCAGTGTTCATATCATCAAATCTGTGTGCCATAACATTATTTATTCTTTGTCCAGCTTAAACTTCTTAACTAAGCAATACAACTTTAATAATAAACTTTACTACTCATATATATGGGTGAAAATTGATAAACAATTAGATAATCTCAAAAATTGTTTAGTTATTAATAATGATGCTTTCATGAGCAACGTTCTAATAAATTTCTAACTACTAATCAGCTGAAGAGGGAAAAGTATATGAACCAACTTCAAATCAACAAAAAATGGAACAACTTAATTAATTATAAATATAGTAATTAGTTTTATTTATTTATGATTTAAAATATTAGTTATTAAATATTTCACCACGTAAATCATGGAAACTGATTCAATTAGTTTCCATCTCTTCACCCTTCTTCTTTCTCCAAATGCCTAAAATATGATAAATCAGAAAATAGATTCAAAACCATCTAATTTACAAAGAAAAGAAACATCCTAATGCTTAGCATAAGCACCATCCACGTAAAGATTTTGGATTCATTCAAATGCATTTGGTTGGTTTTTGGCTGATTTTTTACTGGTACCCTCTTGGTTCCTAGCATTGTTGGCTAAAGAGTAAAATGAAATGTGCATGCATTGAACTAAGTAGCATGAAGCAATAAAACACACTAATAACTTACATGCCATTGAAGAACAAGTATGGCCTATAAAGCTCCACCAACCGCATCACAGTTTGGATCTTCTTATTCATCTCTTGATACGTTGTCTCAAAATACTTGCAAAATGCTAAATTGGCTAGTTCAAGCCCCTATTACAGTTAAGTTTGAAATAAGTTTTTGCCCATATTTTATGTTTAGCTTATCACATAAGTATTTAATAGAATAAAGTAGAGAGTGATGTGAGGATGACCTTCAACCAAATGAGGTAGTGAATGAAGAGATATCTCCGGAAGCTTTCCATGTTGGTAAAGACGGTAACTTTGGCAACCTTGATAGGTTTTCCATCTTTGTTTATCCAAGGTTTTGATGTAAAGTACCTGATTGCATAGTCTTGGAGATTGATATATCTAATGGGATTTCCAAGTGAGGAACACAAATGATATATGGCATTCTCACTTGGATGATCTGCATGAGCCACCATTGCTACTAATATTGCATTCACCACAATGTCTCCTGGAATCTGCTTGCAGGACAGCTCATCAATTTCGAATAAATAAATAAATAAATAAAATTAACAACTTTCATCCTAATAACTGACCACATCTACAACTCCATTGATATTTCCAAGAAAGCATGTTAAGTTTCCCTTTCCATAAGCAACAGCTAAACTATCAATGGTTCTGCAACAAGAAGCATAATTATTTGAGGTAATTGCTTATACTCATCCTTATTTATACAAATTGAAATATAAAATACACATTAAAAATAAGTTAAATTATACATATATTAATATATAAATATATAATACGATTAATTTTAGTATGCAGATAACATTTTTAGTATTATATGTGGCTGTATGCAAAATGAATGAGTTACCTTACACCTTCAACCCATCCCGGAAAAGGTTCTTTGATTGTACTTGTAACGATGGCAGGACGCATAATGACAACGGATAAATTTCCTTTCATTTGTTCTACAAGCATCTCTCCTATTGCCTTTGTAAATACATATGGATTCGGCCACCCATACACCTTTGCCCTAATCATCAATCATCAATTATTATTATTACAAATTCTAGTAAAATTTAAAAAAAAAATTATATAAATAGAAAAAATGCAAAGAACTTTTTTCTTTATTTTATTTTAGATCTTAAGCTTTTAATATATACACTTTCACATTTAAAATTGTCAAATGAAGTTTAAAACAGGATTTTTTTTTTGTAATTTTTCTTTCAAAATTACCCTTATGTTAAAAGATTATTTGTAAATAAAATGTGGGTCTAGACAATGGGAACTGAAGATTAAAGTGAAAGTGATCGAAGAAAAAGAATTTCGGTATGTTATTGCCTACATATTTGTTGGAAAAACAGAGAAAAAGGACAAACAAGCAAACAAATAAATGCACAATAAATTATTAATTATATGATGTTGTTATTTTTCTTTATGATGATTTAGTTTGATATAAATATTATATAATATTTTAATTACTATATTATATGTAATTTTCAAGACATTAATTATATGTCAGGTCAATTTGAATTACTCAATTTTTAGGATATAAGTATTAAAAATAGACTTAATAAAATATTAAAATTAAATTTAAATATATTTAATAAGTCTAACTTTGTCAGACCTATGTACATACCTAGAGCAAATAATTTAGAAATATGTGTAGCAAAAAGCCAAAAACTCGCTCCATCCGTTGCATTTTCATTCCTACTTTAAACTAAAGTTAAAAAAAGGAAACAAAGTACCAAACTAAAATTTGAAATGGAAGGAATACCACGTAATTAATGCTATGCATAGCGACGGGGAGATTTTGATGAGTTTTGACCGAAAAATTCTTAAGTGCGATGGGGAGTAAATTTTTATAGTAGTTAAAATTCATGTGAATATTCAACGTAGTTCTTAAGATTCTGATTTTTTTATTGTAGTCAGATAGAATTTTGAGTATTTATAGTGTTCTTTGGGTATATTTTTAGTAATGAATCATTACCGGAGTACTTACGTGGTGACGTTTTGTCACGCTGGAGGGCTCCAAAACGTTGTTTTAGTTTAGCGCCCTTAAGTGTAAATAACGACGCCATTTAGATGTTATTTAGCATGAGAAACAGTTTTGTCTCCAATACAAACACTTCACTCGTCTCTTCTTCTTCTACCTTCTCACTTTATCTTCGTCTCTTCATTAATGGCGTTATCGTAGAGTTCTATTTGCTGTGTTGAAAAAGTTGACAGAAGAAGTAATCCGACTGAAGACTCTTTTTGTTGTTCACCTCCTCTACTAGAAGCACGAGATTCCGGCATTGTGATCAGACTCAAGGTAACCTTTTTTTTTACCTTGTATTTTTAATACAGTGTTGGTTCTTCATGATATGCAAGTTGTAAATGTGGTTGAGGTTTACTCGTTTTGTCAGGATGGGAGATGTTTCCCTGAATGCCCTCAACAACCTCAAATCTCTCATGGATCAAGGTCTCACCTTTTTCATCTCTCTTAATTCTTGTTTTTTTTTATCATGTGGATTTCTCACTTCCCCTTTCCCTTTTTTTATGCTCATGTTAAAAAAATGTTTCTTTTCTCTTTTGTAATTATGCTTAGTTGAAGAGACATGGAAGAGAACCTTTCAGGTAACCCATTTTTTATCTTTCTTTATCTATTGTTTCTAGATATTCATTCTGCTCTGATTTCAAAATTTTGAATTATTTATTTTAAATTGCCCCTTTTTATTATCTGGTATAGTTTTTACTTGTTTTTAACATGTGCTGATTTTGATCTCTCTGTAGTGTGGATGTGTAAATTATTCTCTATTAGTTCTTTTTCGGTGGATTGTGTCTAGTGTGGTCATTTGGAGTCATAATGGTTAAAGTAATTTTGAATGTTTCATTCATGTTGTTAACTAATTAGTGCAGCTATTTTCTTGCATGCTTTTTGGTGGGATTTATAATTTGTATTGATTTAGTAGGAAAGGGATAAATTGAGATATGATTTTCAAGTTTTGAAGTTTCAATCAATGTAGCACTATATATCTTTAACACTATTTATTAATTTGCTTGAAGGATTTATTTATTCATAGTTATATTAATAGTTTCTTCTTTTCTTGGATGGATGCAAATTTCATAAAGTGCACCTAAATGTTTCCCTTTTGGAATTTAATCCTGGGTGATATGCAGAATGTTCATTAAGGATATATGACCGAAACCTTAGTACGATTTTTGAAAGCAAGATAGTGGAATGCTTCCAAGGCTCATAAAATGGTAAGACATACTTAAGCCAATTGTTATGTTGTTTAGAAATCTCCTTTATTTACTTAGCAAGACCTTGTTGACAAATGGCTGAGTTTTTACTTGGTTATTCTCGATGATGTTTCATTTTCAGAAACCAATAGTCCCGCCTGATTTATACAAATCAATTCGCGATTCACAACTAATAGGATTGTCAGGTTACTCAAGAGAGGTGCTCATTCTTAAACATAATCTTTTTTTTTGTTGGTATCCCATGTCATCTTGGTCACTTCTGATGTATTCTTTTGTCAACATGTGCAAGTTATGCTATATATGTAGTTCAGCACACATTGTATTGTCTTAAATCAAATTTATATAATTGCCTTATCTCTTCTATTTCTTTTTTCCCTTCTCTCTTTCTCTGTGATCAATTCCAGGGTCTTCCTGTCTTTGTAATTGGTGTTGGAATTAGCACATTTGACAAAGCATCTGTAAGTTCAATTTATTAGAGAAAAGAAGAGAAACATTGATTTGTTGGGGGTACTATTTGACTTCTAACTGTATATCCTAATCTTGTATGATCCGCAGGTTCATTATTATGTTCAGTCTCACATTCAGATCAATGAATATTGAGTATTATTCTTTGGATTCTTCTAAGATTAATTTGGTAGTTTAGCTTCTGCTATTTCATTCTGAGTTTTTACCCATATTTGTCTGTAGCCTTATTTATCAAAGAAACATGGGCAACCTATTACCACATGTGTAAAGGTTTTGGATATGGCTGATCTGAAGTTCTCGGCCTTGAACCAAATTAAGGTTAGTTCATGTAGTTACTTGGTCCGGCACAGTTTCTCTACTTGGTCTGAAGTTCTCGGCCTTGCAACTTGGTTACTTTATTCTGCTCTTGCTTGGCGTTCTCGTCTGGTTCCAGCTAGATGGAGAACGAATAGAGCTTCCACCTGCAGTGCTACCACCACCCATCATCGACATGAGCAAGAGCCCCCGACAGAAGAATGAGAAGAGAGAGATGAACAAGAAGAAGAGATAAACTTTATGAAAATTTGGGGATTTAGGGTTAAATATTATGGGAGAGACCAACGTGGGTATAAATTTGGAGATAATCTATAGTACTTGCTTTTGTATATCTTGTTCACTAGAAAATTAAGATAATTTGTTAATAATTTTCAACCTTGCTTAGCTAGCATAGCTAGGTTGAAGGTCTTTAAATCTTTAAGGTTTATTCCTCCTATCTTCTTGTTTCTGCAAACTATGTCCTATCTTATCCACCTTTGCTTTCTTTCCTCGCCTCGCTGTCCCCATCAAATTCCATGATTTTCCTTTACAGCTCTTCAATCATTGTGTCGGAAAATCTAAAACAGTTCAACGTGTAGATTGAGATAGTTATCGCAACTATCTTTATTAACCCCTCCCTTATGATCATTAATAGTAAAGATCTTTTTCAAGATTGCAATCAACCTCTTTTCCACCTTATCCTTAATGTATGAAAACGTACATTTGTTGGATCTGTGTACCACGACTAACAGGCCTACATACTTGTTTTGATTACACGTATGAAGAATTTATAGAGTATGCATGTGCTAGTGAATCTCAGGTCTAAGTTGGAATGTTTAAACTAAAGAAAGTGAAGGATTTGTTTAAATTCACTAGTTGTCAATCGAATCATCTGCAAAGAATAGGTGGTTGATTTTAGGATATTTAGAATTAAGTCTTACACTAGATATCTTTTGTCTTTGCTCTCCTCTATGGAGCAGAAGAGATAACCTTTTTGCACAAATTAGGAAAAGATAGAGGGAGAGAGAGTCGTCTTGATGCAAACCCCCGAATAGTTTAAATAAACCATAGGATTGACCTTCCACAATAATAGAGTAGGATACCATAGTAACACATTCCTTCATCCAACCAATCTATTTATCGCAAAACCCAAGTCTTTTCATAAGGTCCCAGACAAAGTACCATTCCACTTTATCATATGACTTGCTTATATCTAGCTTAACCGCAATTTCATATTCACCATGGCACTTGTTCTTTAAACAGTGCATAAACTTATGAGCTATGAGAACATTGTCGCTGAAATGTACTCTGATTGTCACTAATGATTCTAGAGGACCCCTTGCATCTGGTGAATTAAAATTTTGGAGATGATTTTGTAGAACACACAGCTCAGGCTAATCAGCCATATTTGTGTCGTGTTTTCTGCATTTTGTGTCTTAGGAATTAGACATATTTAGGTGTGGTTTGTGGCTGTCAACATTTTTTTTCCTGCGAAAAAACTTGTGATTACATCAATCACATCTTTTTTTATGATCTCCCAAAAGTGCTGGAAGAATTTGGTTGTGAAACCGTCTTCACCTTATGCAGAGAAGAGAATGTTTGAAAAAGTGGTTGTCTTGATCTCTTTATCCGATACTCTCCTTGTTAGTTTTCTATTGGTGTCCTCTTCTGCCTTTTTTCTCATAGATTGAAGTTTGATATTAGCATCTCTCAGGTTTGAGGCTGTGAAGAGATTCTCAAGATACTCCTAGGCTATCTAAGCTATTTTCTCCAGCTATGATTCGTAATGTCCTTGGTTGTCTTGTAATTTGTCGATTCGGTTGTTCCTTCTTCTATTAGAATTTTGTATGGAAGAAATTCGTATTTTTGTCACCCCATCTTAGCCATTAGACTCTAATTGATTTCTCCCTCCAGTACATTTCTTCCATCACGTAGGTCTTAGTCAATTCTCCTTCTAGCTCCAAATATCTCTGTCTATCTGCCCTTACTCCTTCTCCTTTTGTTATCTCAAAATTTTTCTTTAACTCTATTATGAGTTTTTGGGAATTATTTAGGCTGAATTTTTGCTAATCCACCAACATATGTCTATATCTTTTTAGTTTGTAATGCAGTTTAAACATTGGAGACCCTTCTATTATAGTTAACCATGCTTCTTTTACAATATTTGCCACTTTTTTGCTTTCACACCATCGTTCTTGGAACAGAAATTTTCTTTTTGCTCTTCTCACCTCACTATCAGAGACTAGCATCAGTGGGATGTGATCTAAGCCTATATTTTTCAAGTGAAGAATGGAAGCTCTTAAGTAGCTGATTCATAGAAAAAGTGATCCCAAACCTCTATCCAATCTTTCATAAATAAGATGATCCCCAAATTTCTTATTGTTACACTTGAATTTCCTCTCTGCATATCCCAAGTCAATCATTTCTCATTCATTAATGAAGCTATTGAAAGAGTCAATGGAAAAAGTCGATTTCATTCTCCCTCCCTCTTTCGCATGAAAATCTGAGATTGCATTAAAATAACCAATTGCTAAAAAAAGGTCATCTGTATCTCCCTTTAATTCTAATATTTTTTTGAATTGTTCAACTCTTGTATTTTTCTTGGAGTGCAAATGTACTGTTACAACTTTTCAATTTTTTTGTAAAATTTGATCAGCCCAAATAAAAAAATTAAGTAGTCTTTTAAAAGCAAAATAGTTACTTCCACATTGTCTTTCCAAGCAAGAACGAGACCTTATGTTGTGCCCCACGGCTCCACACAATAACTTTGCCTAAAATCAGCCTTACCACAATGCTTTTTAACTATCAAAAAAATATTTTTTTGTTTCACATAAAAACATTATGTCAGGAGAATGGAATTTACAAATCCTTTTCATGATGTACATGTGAACTATTAGAAGATTCTCCAAACTTCGACAGTTCCACATCATCATCTTTATGGACACTTAGGTGTTATTTGTGAGGTGGCATCCTCTCCCTCTATTAGATTCTCCTCTTTGTCTGAGCATTGTTTCTTATGATTGCTTGGATTCTGGGTTTTTGTGATCTTTTAGCACTTGTCACCTTAATAAAGCTTCTTCTAGCCAATTATTTTATAGCAGATTTCTTATTCAACTGTTGTTCTGTTTGTTGATTTATTGCACCAAAAACAAAATCTGTTGGTAGGTCTTCTATGCTTCCTCTTTCTCCCTGTATTTTATCATTGGATATCCAAAATTTCGGTTGTAACATGTAGATTCTTTAACAAGAACAAGTGATTGTGAATTAGTGATGCTCTCTATCTTCTTATCCCCACCTCCATAGGTTCTTCTTCGTTTAGACTTCATTAAAAGATTAGATTGTTAATGAGTTTTACTAGAATCGGTTGATGTGGCCTAGAATGTCTACTTTATTCTCTCGTACCTCTATTTTGGTTCCTGTTATCTTTCATTGCTGTTTCTCTTTTTCATCTTTGGTCAAATTTTAGCCAATCAACTCATTTTTCTTCTTTAACTTCTCCTCGAATTGAATCTTCAATCTGAATGGTGCACCCTCATGTTTCATAGTCTATGTATCCACAATAGTTACAAAAGTTACCAATTCTTTTGTATTTAAGTGAGACGACTTCCAGCACCTTTTTGTTGGGATAAGCAATCTTAAGCGTTCTCTTAAATGGTTTAGTAATGTTGAGATTAATTTGGACTCTACCTTTCATATGAAAGAGATCAACATCCAAGACATCCTCAAAGCTCTGTTTGTTTATAGGAACGGAACATTGAGACATGGACACAGAGACACAAAATCATATTTAATAGATGAGACATGACCAGAGACATTGTGTTCAGAAACATTAAATTAAGATATTTTTGTGTCTATTTTGACAGAAAGAACACAGAAACACTAATAAAAGATACAACTTATTTATTATTTTTTAATTATTTTTGTTAATTTTTTATAATTATATATTTTATTATTATATTTTTTCTCAAATTTTTTGAATAAAAAAAAGACAATAAATTAAATTTTCATAATTTGTTCTACTTTATCACCAAACAGAATACAAGAACACTAAATTCTGTATCTCTTTCCGTTATATCTTATCCTCAATATCTTATTTTATCATCTTCTCAAAAACAAAAATAGCCCAAAAGAATTCCCTAATTTTCATCTGTTTATTTTGTTTTATACGGCTTTAGTAATTCCTATATTTGGATCCAAATGGAGACTTTTAAATCTCTGCAACAAGGAAAGAGGTTTTTACTGGGGTATTCTCTATCAGATTTGTCCAGGACTTGGGCAGGTATCTTGGAGTTATCCTTAGCCATTCTAGGGTGACTCGTTCAGCTTTCAATGGTGTCCTGGATAAGATTCGGAGTAGGCTAACAAGCTGGAAAGGAAGTTTACTCAATCGGGCTGGTAGACTTTGCTTGGTTAATTCTGTTGTCGCTGCTATTCCCATGTACTAGATGCAAGTCTCTATTTTTCCCAAAGGAATCATTAGTAAATTGGAGTCTATGATGAAGAATTTTCTTTGGAAAGGACAAGTTGATGGAAGAGGATTGAATCTTGTTAGTTGGAAGGTACTGGTTACTCCAAAAAAATATGGAGGTTTAGGGATTAGAGATCCTTATTGTGTAAATATTGCTCTTCTTGGGAAGCTAGTTTGGACTTTCTTCCAGCAGCCAAACAAGCTATGGGTCCAATTGTTGGATGCCAAATACCGATCATCTCTATATGACTATTTTAGTTATCCTAAGAACAAGGAATCTCCCATTTGGAGGTGTCTTTGCAAGGCTTGGGAAGTGTTAAAGGATGGGTTTGCTTAGTGTATTGGAGATTTGAACCAGAATTTTTGGTTTTCTAGCTGGAGGAAAGAAGGACGGTTATCTAATGAGATCGATTATGTTCACATTTCTGATTCGAATCTCTGGATACAGGATATTTGGTCGGTTGGTAGGTGGCATTTGGATACTCTTTATTCTCCTTTATCTCAAAATCTGAAAGATAATATTCTTTCTTACAATCCAGATGAACAAGCAGGTCCGGAAGTGGGTTGGTATTGGAGTGGGTCTGCTGCCAAAGTCTATAACTCTCGCAATGGTTACTTGTGGTTGTGTAAGCAGCTGTTTGGTTGGGAGGAGCGGGAGAATTGGATTTGGCTTTGGCGCCAGCTTGTTCCGGAAAAGCATAAATTTTTGGCTTGGTTGTGTCTTAAGGAGGCTTGTGGAAGCATTTAATCTTGTTACTCAAGATGGTTTTGAGTTTATTGATCCACTGGTGCTCAAAATAAGAGATATCATGCATTGGAATTGGCGGGTTGACTTTCGTTTGATTATGAGAGATGCAAACACGGTGGCAGATACTATGGCAAAGATGGCGATGAAGTTACAACTTTCGCATGTGGAGCTTCTTTTACCTTGGGAGGAATTTAAGAGTAGTCTTAAACGGGACTGTCTCTCTATTTAGACAGTTCCTTATTTTGTTTGGTTTGTTTTTCTTTGTTTAATTTATTTCATTCACCAAAAAAAAATTAACTAGCTAAACCCTTACTTTAAAAGCACTTAAGAATGAGTCGATTTGACTAACCTGCTAATACCAAGGTCCTTCATAGCTACTGTGATTTGTTTCTGTGTGGCCCCTTGCTTCTGTAGCTCATCTAATTTGTCACACACCAATCTCTTTTCAGCATCAATGTCTAATCCAGGCACATCTTTGAAGTTATATGGGCTCTCTAATATGAGTCCACCTTTCTCACCGCATACATAAGCTGAGATTAAGGAGCCACAATCGTTATGTAAGGCACGTATCAAGAAAATAATAAAAGAAAAAAATATTAAAATTAAAAAAATTGTTGTAACTTTTATTAATTATACAAATTATAGTTTTTTGTTTATTATATTTTATTGTCAATGGTTCAAATTTTAAAAAATAACTTACTAATTATATTAACTTTTTTTTGAAGATTATAAAAATTAAAATCCCAAAACCTATTGATTTATTTTTTACCTATAATAGCATGTCAGTTTTTAAAGTGTTGAATTCTTTTTTTTTTTAATGCATATAACATGTCATTTTCTGTTTTAATTTAAATTCTGAAAATGATATTTTCACAAACTTTTTAAGTTAAAAGTCTTTAAAGTTTATAAAAATTGATTAAAAATCAATTACTATTGTCAAACCGTAATGTATAACATAACATGTGGTATATAAGTTTAAAGGTAAATTGCATAACTAAATAAAGGAAGATTTAAGATTACAAATGCAATAATTGAAGATTGATTATATTTTAGGTTCTGTAAGTATTTTATATAAATCGTTACATTAGGATTGGCAATATATACCTATTTGCAGGTATTCAATTTGGACCAACTTGTTCAGATAGGGTTGTCTATTCGATTCGCTGCAGATATGATAGAGTGCGGTGCAAGTTTACTCGTGGGTAGGATAGGATACGGGTTCAGAGTATATCCTACCCTACCTTACCCACATCTCTAATATATTATATAATATATATGTAAAAGTTATGTATGTAGTGAAGAAAATGAGTGTTGAACTCACAATTTTTCTCTTATAAAAACTTGAAATAACTATTAAGCTAGTTGATGATTATATTATTTGTAATTTTATGTTAAATTTTTTTAAGATTTTATTGTTTTTAATTTTAATTTGAATTTAATTTTTTATTTTCTATTTTATTAATATGTATAAAATTTGGAATGGTTAAATTTTATATTTGCTTGAAATTTTTTATTTTTTTGCGAGTCTGATCGGATATGATAGGATTTAGAACTTTAGAGTGCGGGTAGAATTAGGGTTGAGAGATTTTTAACCCGCAGGTAGAATATGGTAGAATTTTAAAAAAATTTTCAACCCATAAATAAAGTTAAAGTAAATTCCAAATCCTACCCTATTCTACTCTACCTATTATCAGCTCTATAATATTTAGATATAAACCGCCATAGGCCATCCCGATTTAGGTGAATTCGACTATGAGCGAAAAAAAAGTATACATTAACCTGTTGACAGGTGGACCAGCACTTTCAGTTTGCTACATTGTTTGGCAAAGTTTATGATCTGCTTGACTCCGAAGACATTTTGGTCTAACGCGATGTCATATCTGCATTTTTAAGGAAGCGAGCAAATCATGAAAAATAATAGAAAGTGACTAAATGAACGTATTCCAAAAGAATGGAGAAAACCAAACCAGTGATTAAAGTATAAGATCCGTGCCTGAGGCAGTGTACTAGTCGCAAACTTGTTTGCCTCATAAATAGTCCTACCAAGATTTAATTTCTAGTAATAACTGGATTGTAGACTTATAGCAGTAAAGAATTTTTAATGTGTGTGATACGAGTGTGTATGATAAAAAAAAATTATAAAATCCTAACTTTNNCAAAAATACAATATTTTAAATATTAAAAAAATAAAATAAAATTTAGTCCAAATATTAAAAACTAAATCGTAATTTATCCATAATCTTATCTCGTGTAAATATACCTTTCGTCAAACCTAGTGGTTGCAGCTGCATTAACAATAACATCTACTTGATTGCAAATCTCTTCCTTTAGGATCAAATCATTCTTCAAACCCAAGTCCTCACGAGAAATGTCCCCAGGAACCGGTCTCAATTTTTCTGATATAAAGGGCTCAAAATTTGTACCCATATTTTCTTTTAGCAAATTAAACAAGTCCTTTCCTAAGATCTGCAAGCAAAAAGTAAAC
>NC_029790.2:128673515-128679731 GCF_000816755.2 Arachis ipaensis
AGATCCTAAATTATAAAGTTTTTACCTTTAATTCTAAATTATAAATCTAAACACTAAAGTTAGTTAGTTAATTAATATTGACTAACTAAAAATTAATTTTCTATAATTTTTTATATGAATACAAGTTTAAAATAAATATAGAACTAATATTTAAATAAAGACATTTTAATAATATAGCATTAAAAAAAATTATGAGAAGTACATGATGTCCCCTGTCCCAACTAAAAAAGAAAAAGCAGAAATTAAACCGACATTAACTTGCACATATAATAAAGCGAAAGTTATATAATGCATTTTAGTATGTCTATCTTATAATGACTGTGGTAACTATAGTATTTAAAACAATATTTGAATAATCACTATAATTATTACAAATAAATTCATATTAGAATTCACAAAGTCACCTATGTTCAATTGTTCATTTACCTCATTATGCAAGCGAAGAGCAGCAGATTCGGCGTCTCCGGCTCTTAAGAGAAGAAAAACCTTCTTAATATTTGGTTGAACCCTTAATATCTTCTCGAGAAAAACTGAAACCATAAACCAATTCAACATATGTTCAGTATACAAGAAAAAAATCATTTATTTATGAATTGAGAGAAAGAGAGTGAGAGGAAGCACACTTTTGGCTAGAAAGCCTGTGGCTCCAATCACTAAAATGGTCTTGTCCTCAAGAAACTGGAGCACACTTCCAACCTCCATTTTGGATTAAAAATATATGAAAAGTGCAGAGAAATTAACCAATGCAATGTGGAAGCAATAATGTGCGGGTGGTGAATTGGAATAATAATTCACGTACGGACTCTAAGCCATTTATAAATGCGGAGAAACAATTATAGTGAAGAAATTAACTACCTAGTAACAAGTGGTGGAAACTCAGGTACAGTCGATTTCACGTGAAGTTGATACCTGAGAGTCGTTAGATAATTTGACTGATTTGACTAAATTTTTATCTAACAGCTCTTAGATATCAACTTCACGTGAAGTCGACTTCACCTGAATTTTCACCGTAAATTTTTTTTTTATCTAACCATTAATTTTATATATAACAAATATTTTTTTAATTAAAAATACATTAAGCTTAATAATTCCATTATGCTTAAATTAAACTCATTGAAAATGCCACGACCCATATGCCATTAGCCCATAATTCTTTCGCGCTTAATCCTAATTCTATTCACTTAATCACGCTCTAACATTATTCAGCCACACCTTAACCCTAACTAGTAACTACTTAACTCAACTCTCTCTACCTTCCATGCCTTCTCTCTCTTTCTCTCTCTCTCCCTCTCGATGGTGTTGCTGAGGTGAAGGTTGTAATTTCATCTTCCTTCTCTCTCTGCTGCATGAGGAGCGGATGGAGTGACAGCGATACCAAGAGATCAAAATACTTTGCTTTTCTTTTTTTCTTGGCCAAAAAATTAAAGAACGTCGTTTTCGTATTTTTTTTTTCTTTTTTCCTCATCATATCAATACATAATTAATTGTTTGTATAAAATTTATTAATACATAGACAATTAAACGGTTATGTTATATATACAAATATTTTTGTAATTAAATTCTAGACACAAATCAGCAAAAAAAAGACATACATGTGCATTATTTCTTTATTTTCACACTTTTTCAGCACAAAAATATTTATTGAAAAGTACAGAAATTTATTGACATAATATATAAAATTTTGTACATAGCACAAATTATCAATATAGCTTAAAAACTTTTCACATAGTATCAAATTTTTTGCTGCAAATATATTTGTTGATTGGATGAGTCAATGTTTTGAATATGTAGTTCTTTAAAAATTTGTGTACTATGTGTCAAAATTTTTATATTATGCATAAACCAAAATTTATGTGTTGTGCGTATTTTGTTAGTTGAATATCAATGTATTGGACATGTAATCTTTTAAAAAATTTTATGTTACACCAAAATTTTTGTATTGTATATTAAAATATGTGTTGTGTTCCAAAATTTCTGTATTATGCGTATTTTATTGATTAGGTGTTAATGTTTTGGATACGTGGTCTTTTAAAAATTTATATATTCTAATTATGTGAACATATATATAAAAAAAGATATAGACGACAAAAACGATGATGATAATAAAGAAGAATGAGAACAAAAAAGAGAGGAGAATAAATTAAATAATAGTAAAATGAAATAAAGAAAGATGACAAAAAAAAATTAAATAATAATAAAAAAAGACAACAATGACTATAGTAATAACAAAAGAAGAAGACGACAATGATAAGATGAAAAGAAGGAAGAGAAAAAAGTAATAAAAAAGAAACAATGGCGTTTGCGTACATATATGGACGTACGTACCAAAGAAAAAAAAGCGCGTGATAACTTCATTAAAAACTTAGTTAAAAAAAACCTTTGAACCCCTCATTTTGTTGAGTTTTTACCCACGGAGCCGGTTCTAATTCGAGAACACCAAAATTTTACTTACCATTATTTTGCTTAATGATATGTTAAAATGGCATTCTAAAGCCATATTGCAAACTAGGCTCGAAAAAATTATACTTGCAAAGAATTCATAATTAAGCAACACTAATCACTCATTGGCAAATATTAATTTATATTTTAATATCAATAAAATATTAAATATTATTACAATCTGTCTACAAAATATTTCATATATATATAGCATGTGTATATGCTTTATAAAAAATTAAAATTTGTGTATTATTCTACTATTCTATGTCGTATTCTATATTAGCGTCACTATCAGTACTTCATAAAAAACAAGCCATCTAAAAGGAATGTGTGCATCGTATGGTTCATTAGGAATAATGATCGTTGAAATAATGGATCATGACTTGGCGTCTTGGGCATGCAAGTAGTAATGGCGAATTTGTGGAAGCGGTGAAGCCCTGAAGGCATGAACAGCAGGTCGATGATGGTCACAATCAAAACTTGATCATTTTTAGCATTTATAAAAAGGAAAAGATTCAACAAAGAAAATAGAAATAATTCGAAAGATAAAAGCAATAATAAAGAGGTAGTAAAAAACATTAAAAACTTGACAAAAGTAGTTAGTAGTCAAATGATTTCTTTATTAAGTTTAACGTGACACCACAAAAATTTGCAACATAATAAGCATGTGTTTGAGAAAATGATTTTTGAAAAGAGGTAACCAATGATTTTTAAACATATGTTTCATTCGATTAAATGACCCACTTGTTAAGAAAAAGTAATATTAATAATAGAGTAATATATCTAATAGATCAATAATGATAATACCAATGTTCTGAAAATTGGATCGCACCGGTTGGTCGAATCGGTCCAACTGAGAACTGACGATAAAACGATTCGGTCCGTTGCTTATAACCATCCATTTGCAAATCGCTCAGAAATTACTGAACTGGTTGGAAATTGGCCGGTTGAACCGGACTAGTGATCGGCCGGTTCTGGATAAACGACGTCGTTTTGAGCTTCTTTTAAAAGGAAAAAGAAAATCCAACCCGTGCGCCCCCTTAGCTTCATTTGTGAAACTGAATTCTCTCACCCCCTTGACTGAAGCAAAGTTCAAATTGGTACCAAATCAAAACCCTAGTTCTTCCTTAACGGTTGTGCCGCAGTGCCGCCGTGTTGTTGGCGCCTCCACTTCTTCCTCCTTCCCCGTGTCCCGAACCCAGACCATCTCTTGTAACTCGGCATGTCGTCTCCATCCTCCCTGACTTCTCTGTTCGAGGCTTGGAGCAGCTTGCCGTCGGGTCGTTGCTCGCCGCTCGCCGTCCGTCTCTCCGTCGAAGGTTAGTGGCCCTGCTTTCACTTCTTCGGTTCTTCTTCTTCTTTTTATGCTCTCTTTATTGATTTCTGAATGTGAAATTGTGAATGGATATTTTGAAATCAAATAATTGATTTAGTGTTGCTACTCTTTTTTAGTTTTTTTAATTTTTGAAATTTCTGTTAAAATTTTCTTGCTATTGCTAAAAATGAGAATCAAATCATTGTTGAAATTTTTGTTTAGCTTTATTGATTTCAGGTTTAGTGTGATTGCTGGTTGCTGTTTTGTAAGGTTTATTGCTAAATGCTAATTGTTCTTGATTGTTGGTTCTGTTTAGTGTGGTCTGGTGTTTATTGAAATCCATTCTTGCTAATTTTTGTTTCTTGATTCTTGGTTTTGTTTGCTGAATGATGAAAACTTGTGGTTGCTAATTTAGTAATTTTACGTTCAAAATGTCAAGTTCCTGTTATACATGATGTTTTACATGCATATAGTTGTTGAATGCATTATTAGTTAGTTTATTCATATTGGGAATTTTAAGTTATATATTTCTTACTCCTAAAAGCATTGTTGCTAAAAGTATATAATAAATATCTATTTAGGGTTCCTAAATTTATTCTTTGTCTTCTATTCAGGTGGATGAATGGTCAGCATTTAAGGGCACGACGACCATCACAAGAAGTGACCCAACTTATTGGAGATCGCTGGAAGGCATCTGGCTTACTCACAGTATCAGCAGGGTTCTTTGTTGATGTGAGATTTGATTCCATATGTCTTGATTTAGTCTCATTCTAAGTAGAATTATATTTAATCATTTTTCAAGCCACTTGAATTTGTTTAGTATGATTTTGTTGTGACTTAAAACATTAGACTCAAGTATGGCAAGTTCCCTATCATTGACTTGGGAACTGTCAAGAAAATCAAGCATGGTTATGTTTGGTGGCTCTGGAAAATATGCCTCTGCATTATATGTTGTAGCAGTGAAAGCTAATTCAGTCGAAAAGGTTGAGTCCGAGATTCTTCAGTTTGTTGAGTCAGTTAAGAATAGTACTATAATTTTCCAGGTTATAAGTGACTTGTCTATGAAGAAAGATCATAAGATTTGGTTGATGACATTTCATGTAATGATTTAAATTTGAAAGATATTTTAAGGTTTATATTAAACTGTAATTATGTTTCACTACAACAATTTCGGCAGATAGCGGCAAAAATTTTGCGATGGTTTTATAAAACCACCGCAAAACAGCAACCTGCGGCACATATAGCAGCGGTTATTGGTTGGGGCTGCAATCAGGACAACATTTAGCGGCAATTTTTCTCGAACCGCCGCTATATTTCAATCAAACTTGCATTTAGCGGTGTCTTTTTGAAAACCGCCGCTATATGTACCGTCGGGTGAGTTATTATTTTACGTTTTGTGGCGGTTTTGTTTAAACCGCCGCAAAATGCGTATTACCACATATTGCAATGTTTTCTTTAGTAATAACCATCTGGGTATAATCTAGCAAAGTAAACACTATTATCTTAAGCTACATAAGTTTAAATCATTGTTACTCAAACTCGTAACACTTTTTCTACATTCGTTTTACGTAAAAAAAATTCACAAGTTAAATAAGCTATATATGTTAACTCATGTGAACAAATTTACCAATAAGATTTTCTTATTATTGTACTCTTTATATACGCTTGGATCATATATAAATAGATGTAAATTAATTCGATCTACTATGGTCCAAAATTAATTCGAAGCAGACCCATTCGAATTACTAAAGACGTCCTAGCGTGCATAATTCGAATCACCCTGATTCGAACTACCCTAAGACTACATGCAAGCGTAATTCAAATTGGACAAATTCGAATTACAAGCAGTACTACTAATTCGAATAGGACTAATTCGAATTAGTGTTGGTTTGTCTAATTCGAATGAGACTGATTCGAATTACATAAGAATGTGCTTTTGGGAGATCCTAGTAATGTTTTTCAATTTGGTAGAATTGTGTAATTTGGTCCTCCATTTGATTTAATTGTGTATTTTACCCAATATATAAGGTACCTATAATAACAATGATCAGATATAAAGTATACAACAAAAAATTGTGGGACAATCAATTGTGTTCATATGATATATATAATTATTAGCGCTATATACATTGAAGAGACATTTGGCTTGGTGGTAACATGCTTTACATAGTTGATATTCTACAGTGATCGACACGTTGTGGGTCTATTGGTGGAAGTGCAGGTTTAATGATTGAGTCGGTTGGCCCACCGGACGGTCCGGTCCGATTCTAATAACTATGAACGGAAATACTAAAATTTGGTAGCGGTTTAGAACTGCCGCAAAACAAATGCTATTTTCGTTTATTTGCTATTTAGCAACGGTTGCAAACCGCCGCAAAATTGATAGACGTTTAGCGGCGATTATTCCAGCGGTTAGCTAAAACCGCTGCTATGCATTTACCCGCTCCCCATCTTGCGGCGTT
>NC_029790.2:128679798-128680773 GCF_000816755.2 Arachis ipaensis
TTTTGTTGTAGTGATTTTATATTGTTTATTTATAATTTATTTATTATTTTTTATTATAAAACATTTTTTCGGTTGAACCACGGTTAGATCGGTTGGACCAGTAAATTAGTAAACCAGTGACTAAAACGATTCGATAACCGGTCCGATTTTCAGAACTTTGGATAATACATAAGCTAACCATATTCATGATATAAACTGAATATGGACTTATATTGGAATTTACAAATTTAGAAAAAATACAAAGATGATTGTTAAAAACATAAAGACTGCAACGAAAGAATTATAGATATTACAAGGTATAAGAAATTGTGTGTAAAAGAGGATGCCTTAATAACTCCTCTCGCTATTTATAGCGAACTGTCTCCTTTATTATTTTACAAATTTATCTCTAATTTTTGCAAATCTGCTTGCTCTTTCTGTGGGTTGATTCAGGGGCTCTGTCTGGGATTAATGTCTTCTGTCGTAGTTTTTGAAAATCTGGTAGCTGGTTTTATAATTTTTCTAGCATTCTATTGGTATTTCGCTGGAAGGATTTGTTGTGTTTTGCATGTGATGTCTTTGTTGATTTTAGAGCTTCTTTGACACATTTTTTATTGTCAAACATGTGTCTGATTTTTTGATTTGGGACTCTTTTTTTTCTTAGTTTTTAAATGGGTCTTGGTATCTAATATGTATAGTCTTAAGCTAAACTGAACTTCTTCATTTTCATCTGTTGAGATTGCTTTAGTTACTTTTAAAGAATTATGAATTTCTTCTTCTAAGGTAGCCGCTGCAAGAACAACCATAATCTATTTTTTGTGTGCTAAGAAATGAGTCTCTTTTTTATATGATATTTTATCAAACCCTGAACTATAACTCGGGTTGATCTTTCTTGAGATATGGTCATCCAGTTATCAATTATCCTTTTACTGATTAGGTTAAGGTAAAATTTATTCCACCATTTTACTTTTATATTTCAAATTAAATATTGTACAC
>NC_029790.2:128681561-128684518 GCF_000816755.2 Arachis ipaensis
CATAGTAGGAATGAAGAAAATCAGCTTGTAGTCATCTAAAAATGATGTCTTATTTTTAAAATATTCATAAGTCATGCTAGTCACCTTTAAAAAACATAGCTTCTATCGATCCGAATTCTTAGAACTATACATGGAACCACTTAGAAAACTGTAGAAAATTTTTTCTTGCAAAACCATATGAACCATGAATGCGGGTTCAGAGATAGGTACATGGTAAACCACATGCATCTATATAATCATAGTAAGCATAATTCTGAAGCTTAAATTTTTTGGTAAAATTTTTACAGTGAAAAGGAGGTTTTTCCCATTCTAACAGAGTTATTACTTTGGTAATTTTAATTTTGGAGTATATTTTGTCTTTGGTGGTTGAGCCTGTATTATGGATTAGTTCAACTAATCATGTATCAACTATTAGAATAAACTTATAAAAGGTTTGGATTTTTTGGATATTCACTGGTAAGTAATGGAAGGTATTTGAAAATATTGTTTTATAAATGGTTCTTCGGTCTATTTTGAACTATTTTTTAAGGCCATTATTTTTATGGGTATAGGTTTTTTATGATAAAGATGCTCTTCGGATAGTGGTTTAGTTTTAAAAAGATCAGATGGATGTAATAATGTATATCTGTTAGCTATAAGTACATCATATAAGCTTTTATTTGATGTAGATGATTTTTTGCTTTTAATAACCTGTGACATTGTCAAAGGTTTAATGGTTAATTGTTTAGCTGGTAATGAAGTCATTGGTTGGTCAAGTGGTTGACCATAATCTTCACTACTTACTTGCTGTTTGCTCATTTCTACCCTGTAAACATTTTTCTTGTTAGAAAATCAGGCAATGCATTTGATTCACGTTTAATATGTTCAATAATAAAATCAAACATGATAATATAGCCTGTCACTTAGTAAATATTTGTCTGGAGACTAAATTTTTAACATTATTTTTTAGCATACTAGGTGCATCTTTGCAATCAGTTTTGATTAAGAAAGACTTGTTAAAAAGATCTTCTTGAAATCATAAATCACATAAGACAATAGCTAATTTTTTTAATAGTTGCGTAATTTTTCTGAGCCGAATCCTATACTCCAAAATGATATTTAACTATTTGTTCTCGTATGCTTAAACATAAAATTTTCTTGATTGTGATTTTAACTTTTCGAATTATTTTGGACATATCCTCTGTCCAAGGAAGAGATTATTTTCTTAACCTCCTATATAAAGGTTCGCATAAAATTCTTATTCTTGGTAAAAATTCTGCTACATTATTAAGTCATTTTAAAAATTTTTGTAGCTGCTTTTTGTCAATAATTTCATCTGAAAATTTACCTACAAATCCGACAAATCTTTTAATTTGAGTGATTGTTCCTTGAAAATTTTCATATCCTAAAAGTTTCATTTCTGTTATGAATATTTTAATTTTTTTTTCAGATAAGACAAGACCGTTCTCTTTTATAATATTAATGAATTTTTCTAAGTGTTGAATGTGCTGGTTAATTTCTTTAGAGTACATAAGTATATCGTCTAAGTAAATTATGGTAAAGTCTACGTATGAGTAAAAAATATTATTCATAATTTTTTGAAACTCACTTGGTGCATATTTTAATCCCTAAGACATTACATTCTATTCATAATATCCAAAAAGTACTATAAAGACTGCTTTATATCTATCTTCCTCTTTTACAGATATTAGATAAGATCCAGATTTTAAATCAAATTTTAAAAAAATAGTAGCATTACTTAATCTTTAAATTAAGTCTTTCTTATTTGGTAGGAGATATCTTATCGATTTTAAGACTTTATTTAGAGGCTTGTAATTAATTATTAACATATGAGCTCTTCTTTCTATTTTTAGAAGTATTTATTATATAAAATTATGTACAGTTCTAAAAAGACTTTGATGACCTAATTAATCCTTTGTCTAAATATTCTTAGATTTCTTTGTTGCAATAGTCTAAAAACTCATTATTCATTTGAATAGATTTTGCTTTAATGGAAATATTTTTTTCTTGAAAATTATCCTCCTATAGTAAAGATACTTCATGTACTTTTCTATAATGAAAAGCTGTTGGATTTAGATTACACAATTTTTTTTAATTTAATATCTTTTGTGCTAAAACGCATACAACATTATTTTAATATGTCTATCGTAGCAAGGTTTGAGCCACGTCACTAACGAGTTCTAACGACAGAAAATACACAAAGAATTATATTGGTATATTTTTTGAATATAAAAGACTAAATTGTAACAATTAAAAAGTCAAAAATTAAATAAGTACAATTCGTCAATATCAGAAATTAAAATAAAACTTAACTCGTATCTTGTTTCATATTCAAATAATAAGGGTAGCAGATAAGAGACATTATGTTATTGGATGTAAAATGATTTATTTTTTTTTACAAAATTTATATTTATGCTTGGCAAATGTAACCGATAAGATACACGAAGAAAAAAGAAACCATGTTTATTTGTGTTCAAAATTCATGTTTATATGTACTTTATAGTTATTAGGTAAATGTAGTAGTGGATAAGAGATACAAAACATGCTTAGTTTTTTTTTTCAAAGTTTATATTTACTCATGGAGCTCTTGCCTAAGGTGTATATACAATGTTTGGTTTAAAGTGTTGTACACTTCATAAATATGGCAAGAAGCCAAGAACCACACCAATTGTATGGCAGGCCTTAAATAACTGAGTTGAAGACCTCTTTGAAGTCAAAGTCTTTAACTTGGTGAAATCTTTTAACAAGTTTTGTATTTTTGGGCTGAATCATCAGGAATTCTTTTTATAGCGAAAACCCATCTACATACATCCTATTATGTTAGTATTAGGCAAGAGAATAACAATAATTATATTATTTAATAAAAGAATTATATGCATATAGTGGATGATTATTAATAGTACAATTAAAATCTCAAAAAATAATTTTAGTATATGACGTCAATTTTAAATACCACT
>NC_029790.2:128684786-128685625 GCF_000816755.2 Arachis ipaensis
TATGGTTATGGTGCTTAAATTGTCTAATTTACTTTTAAAAGTAAAAAATAAAATATTTAAAATAAAAAATAAAATATATAAAATTTATTAAATATTATCTATTTACTTATTTTAATAAATTAGACACAATTTCAAAGGCACCATAACATTCACCTATTGTTATATATCGTAATGTTTTTTAATGTTAAACGTGCGCTTGCAATAAAAAGTAAGAACTATTAGTATTTTATATGAAATATTATTTGCAATAAAAGACTAATTGGCAATTGCACTCAAATATTAGTTACATAAGAGAACATTATTATATATAGATATTTTTTTATAACTTTAAGAGGAACTAATTACAATCATAATTGATTAAATTTCAAAATGATAAACATAAAAACTAAACCTAATTCTATGATTGAACAAATCAAATCTCAAACTTAAATTTAAATTATGAATTACATTTATTAGCCATCAATAACAACAAACAAGCAATTATAAGGTCCAAAGATTACGAGAACTTATCATAACAGTTATTGTCATCATGATTATGAAAATATAAGAAAAATAAATGCTATGAATGATAAAGATTATGACATAAGGGCTAGCTAGAAATTCAACCTCCTGCAATGCAACCTAAAAGAGCGACGCAATGATTAATATGGCGGTGGCGACCATTGATTAGGAATTAGTTGGAAATTGGAAGCTCATTATTAGAAAACAAAACAGCATAAAGACACGTGCGTATATGATACACAGAAATTGAGAGAGATTCTGCCACCCTCGCGGCAGCGGATCCTTCCCCGGCATTCTTTTCTTTTTTTTTTTTTCTTTCAAGTAAGCTATTAAAAGAT
>NC_029790.2:128685973-128690134 GCF_000816755.2 Arachis ipaensis
ATTTTTGTTGCAAATTAAATAACTTTTTTAATTTCAAGAAGTCATTAATTAACTTTTAATTTATCTATTATTTCCTTTATTATTATATAGAAAGAAAAAGTTAAAAGACCAAAGAATTAGTAGAGAGAGAAAATAATATTAAGGATATTTTGGCCTTTTTTTTATTACTATTACAAAATAAATATCAATTTAACCACATTTTTTTCGGGTGAATTATTGAAATAAACCAAGTGCAGTCCAAAATTATTTAGATCTCCCAAAACGAAATTTTTTTCGTGAATCTCCAAAAACACATTTCTATATAAATTGAAATAATAAGTTTCAAACTAGAAATCACCATAAATCGAAACAACTGCGTTCGATTTTTATTTACATGTAAATCAAACCAGATCGATTTAGACAAGTGAACAACAGTCCATGTAAATCGAAGCCAATTGTTTCGATTTAATGGTTTTTAGAAATCGAAACCCATAGATTCAATTTACAAGCAACATCTTTCTTAATAATTTTTAATAAGCATAATTAATAATAATTATATTTAATAAATAAGTTTTTCATTTTAAATATTATAATAAATATAAATATATAACTTTTAAATAAATTTATATATTTATTAATATATAAAGTTATATTTAATTACTCTGCAGGTCCCTATAGTTTCACCGAATTTTCAATTAGGTCCCTATACTTTTTTTCTTTTCAATTGGGTCCCTAGACATTAATTTTTTTTTCAATTTAGTTTCTGCCGTGACAAAATCGTTTGAGATAACAGAATATTCTGTTAAAAAATAGAATATTCTCATAATTAATTTAAAATAACTAATTAAACACCTCTCTATTTTTTAAAATACCAAAATAGCCCTTGGTCCCCAAAATGAAAGATCCCTTGCCAGCCCTAACTTTCTGTCTTTGTTGGAGTTGTGCACAAGGATGCTGTGAACCGCCGACGTGTCCGCCACCACGATCGTGAACCTGTCACCCACCAAGCCAAATACGCACTCCATCTTCTTTCTTTCCTTGTTCTTCTTTTTTCCTTTTTCTTCCTCACTTCACGAATCTCTTTATCTTCTTTTCCCCTCTCACAGCAAAATAGGAAACAGTAAGCTCTTGGCGTTTCTCCTCCGTTCGTTGGGTTTATCATCCATCTGCGTCGTCGTCCGTGACGGTGTGAGCGTACATCGGTTGGTGGTCTTCCGTCGCTTCTGATCTGCTATGTACAGTTCGTCCGTCTGCTCTGCTCTGCTCCACGTTGTTCGTCCGTGGGTTTCGTGGCATTTTCTCGCCGTGCCTCACCGG
The DNA here is from genome assembly GCF_000816755.2 of Arachis ipaensis. Taxonomy (NCBI): domain Eukaryota; kingdom Viridiplantae; phylum Streptophyta; class Magnoliopsida; order Fabales; family Fabaceae; genus Arachis; species Arachis ipaensis. Next base: position 128,687,270 of record NC_029790.2, read on the forward strand.
GCCGCGCCTCGCTGCCTGAAGTCAATATGCCAAAACAGGTAACTGAGTTAAATTTTTTGTTTGTTTTTCAAAGTTGATGAAACAGATTTAAGTATATGATAATTTTTGTTGAGATAATGGTTTTTGAGTTGATTATAAAAAATATAGCAGCGGTTGAATACATATTTTTTTAATTGATTTTTAATTTTTTTTATGTAATGGTTTAAGGTTTACAATATTATATATATTAGTGAGGAAGAGATTGAGCTGAGAAAATCCTATTTGGATTTGGTTGGTAATGCGAAAACGGTTGCAGAGACTCTGAATAAGGAGATTAAGGATAATCTTTTTGTTTGACCAGGAACCACCCTTGGGGAAAGCTATATGGAAGACGTCTAAGGATAATGCGCCAAAGATGGAGGCTCAGATTGCTAAGGATGTTGTGCCATTCAATTTCTTAACACCAACGAGGATCATAAGAGATGTAATTCTTGGAGTCGGAAGCCCGGCTCCGGTAGTGGTGTCCGAGGGTGCAAACACCATGGATGTAGGTAGGGCTGTGTTTGTTCAGACAGAGCAGGATTAGGTTGGATGCAGGGACTTGGGGGACCATAGGGGTTGGCCTTGGTTATTGCATTGCTGCTGCAGTGGCTTGTCCCGATTGACTTATTGTTGCAGTTGAAGGGATTTTGGATTCAAATTTAGTACCATTGAAGTTGAGGTATATACTGCTGAATCCATACTTATTGATGCTCTTATCTTTAGTTATATTTTCATCTATCATATAGTGGAATGGTTCTTATTTTTACTGCAATTGTTTTGAACTAGATCTTCCATGAACTCTTTTATGTTTCTGTGATAGATAGGATTACATAAGCTGGTGTAATTACTATGCGACAACCCAAAATTCCAAGTTCTAGGAGATTTTTTTTGCTAGTTACTAGTGAGTACTGAGTACTGAGCAGTGGTAAAGGTAAATTATAAACGAATCTTGTTGTCCTGAATTTGTCAGGATTGTTTGCAAGAGTCCTTTTTTTAGAAACTAAATTATAAAAGAGTCGGGACTATTGATGCTGTTTGTAATGGTTTAATCCAGGGATGTGGAGTGAAAATTCTGGACTGTTGCCTTATATGTCTTATCTTTTTTCGATACTTGAGAAAATATGTATTGCCTTATATGTTTTATCTTCTTTTCAATCTAGATACCAGTTAGTCAGTTACCTGTGGTAGTGATTGTTTTCAACCATGGAGGTGTATATGGTGGTGACCGGAGAACCTTCAAAGAGGTGAATGGACCTCACAAAGATGATCCTGCTCCAACTTCCTTTATTTCAAAAGAAGGCTACAGGCTACCATGCTTTGATTGAAGCTTTTGGTGGACTATCTTGTTGGGATACTTGATGAACTCAAAGTATGCTTTGAATGAAGCTTTTGGTGGACTATCTTGTTGGGACACTTGATGAACTCAAGTCTACTCTTTATTGTTGATCCTATGCTGGTTCAGAAAGTGGGAGTGGGAGGTTGCAACACAAGAACTGATTTATAGATTATCTGTATTACACTGAAATTATGTTTTCTATGGTTTTCATTTTTAGATTTCAAATTTCAATAACACAAATTACATAACCTTGTGGTTTTCTATGGTATACCATGATATGATAAAGACACAAACTATATTTCATGAATCTAGACAAATGTAAAATATTATATGATTATAATAAATACTTGAATAATGGAAATTGAATTTTATATATACTTATTACTACTATTTCTGTTTCATTTTATCCATTCTTTTTTTTTCTATATGTTCTTTAAAAATAAGGTATTTTGAAAGTTAAAAAAAAAAAGAAAAACTATTCTTGGTACAATTTGTATATAAATAAACAAAAGAATGATAGTGACAAAATAAAAAGGATTATAGGAATATCTTTCATTGAATATTTATAGTTTCATCGAATTTTCAATTAGGTCCTTATACTTTTTTTCTTTTCAATTGGGTCCCTAAGGGTATATAAGTAATTTCACAATTCACTAACATTTTTTTGACGTTTAACGTTAACAGGGACTAAATTGAAAAAAAAATAATGTATAAGGACCCAATTGAAAAGAAAAAAAGTATAGGGACCTAATTGAAAATTCGGTGAAACTATAGGGACCTGCAGAGTAATTAAAATTGGGAGATGTTGCTTGTAAATCGAATCTATGGGTTTCGATTTACATGGACTGCTATTCACGTGTCTAAATCGAACTGAATTGGTCCGATTTACATGCAAATAAAAATCAAATGCAGTTGTTTTGATTTATGGTGATTTATAGTTCGAAGTTTATTGTTTCGATTTATGGCCTTTCTCAGGTTTCATGTAATTCGAATCTACTTGATTCGATTTAGTACTATTTTTTGTAAATTAAATTTATTAAATTCGATTTATATAGAAATGTGTCTTAGGACATTCACAAAAGAAATTTCGTTTTAGGAGATCTGGGTAATTTTGGATTGCACTTGATTTATTTCAATAATTTACCCTTTTTTTAAGTTACATTTGAAAAGCGTAGCTTATTTATAGAATAGGCTACATTTTTTTCCGTGTCAACTTTTATAGAAGAATAAGAAAAATAGTTGTGGCATCACTTGAAAAGTATCTCCTTGGATATTATAAAGATAACATATAAAGCGTAATCTTATCTTAATATCTATGGGTACACTATTTACACCAAAGAGAGCGTTTTTAAAGAGTAATCTATTTATTATATTTTAGGTGCGCTTCAAAAGTGTTGTCTAATGTATCTAGGCCAAATATACACCAACACTTCGTAAATTTTTTCTCCTTGTCACCACCAAATACAACGTAACCTTTTCCCCTTCCCACCACTCACCTTCACGCCAAT
>NC_029790.2:128690431-128709277 GCF_000816755.2 Arachis ipaensis
CCACTCACTGTCGCTCCTCTTCCCCAATCACCACTCACCACTCACGACTTACCACTTCGCCACTGGATAATCGTCGCTGCTCTTCGCACTTCTGCACTGACCGTCACTGCGCGCTCACCATCGGGAAGACTCTGCTCTCAGCATCGTCCTCTCTTCGCTCACCATCGTCGAAAAGGTATGTATCACCTTCATTTGGTTCTAAATTTTGAAAGTGTTAGGTTTGTGGGTTTAGCGGACCAGCAGTTCATCATGGTCCTTAACCCCAACTATGTGCCTCCGTCTACGGCGATGATACTGCTCCTACCGCTCAGCAGCCCACATTCACGGTGACACCACCTCTAGAGACGGATGTCGCGGCCCCGGAGTCCAGCCACGGAAGTAAGGTAGTAGCTGATGCCTCTCCACCACCTCCCACCACATGGTTGTGCATTTGGCCTGATGGTGGCACGGGGTAAGTATCACGTTCAAGGCTCATGTATTTTCTATTTATGGTTATCGTTGGTTTAGTTGATTTAAGTATTAATTGTTGGTTATTATTTTCTAGTTTTAATGGTTATGATTGCTGATTCTTATCTTCTAGATTTAATGATTAGGGTTGATTCTTGTTTGAGGGCTGTTGTTAAGTTTTTGTCGAACCTGAACACGTGTACTCCGGAGATGACAAATGTCATCAAGTTGATGTACGACCAGCCCTGACCCAGCTACACGAAGATTCCCGTTGAAACTAGGAATCGCTGGTTTAAAAAATGGGCAGTAATTACTTTCATTGTTTCTGTTTTAAACATTTTTAGCTAGTTTATATCATCTACCTTGTTTAACTAAATTTAAAGCATTTTGTTGCAGCTACATTTCATTTGGGATGCTGAGCACGACCTAGCCATCTAAAAGATATTCGACCATAGGATGGGTTGGCGACTCCAGCAGATGCTGGATGATGTTCGTCATGGATGGGACCAACAGACGGTCTGACTCCAACCGGAGGTAAAGAAGGGCTGTTAGCTCATTAGGAGACCGATGCGGAGTTCAGGCATCGGCGCCTCACCAACCAAGCTAACAGGACATCGGCGTCTCACCAATCGAGTTAACAGGACATTGGTCAGGTCGTCCAAGTACACTGGTAGCTCGATGACCTTTATGAAGACGAATGCCAAGCTGGTATGTAGTTCCTTTAATATTATTAATAATTTCGTTTTGTTATCTGTTTTGCATATCATTACTAGGCATTCTAAGAATTTTGTATTTCAATGCAACTTATGTAGTCAAAGTCGTTGGACCGCAATTCCACATTAGCGGAGACATTCAAGTACACCCACATGCTAAAGGAGAATAAAGCGAGATTTGTTTATCATCGGTCTCAGGACCATTATGTGAGTAGACATACATTTGATTATCGTTTGCTAGGAAATTATTAGAGATTAACTGTATATATGTCTTACTAATCACAGTAACTTGTGTTAATTGCACAGGAGTCCTACACACGGAGACTAGAGACTGTGACTCAGCAGTCTCTACAGACTCAGCAAAGTGGGGAGGACGCCGCCGATGGATCTGCGGCCTCAATCGTCGACCTTGATGCGGTTTGGCACGAAACCGCCTCACCCCCGTACAAGAACCGTGTATACGGGATGGGGTCGTTCATTCTTCGCCAGCAGCCTTCGCACCTCGACGTTGAGGCCGTGGTCAGGCTCCGCTACCAGTTGAGCCGTCCAGCCCGAGGAAAGCGTGGATTTGAGGATCCAAGTGCAAGAGCTCTAGTGCAGCCTTTACTAGCAGGCTCAGGGGCTTAATGATTATCGGGAGAGGTATCAGGAGATCCTCACCCGTGTGACGTCTACGAATGAGATCAGGCTAGAGTTTAGGGAGTCGCTAGAGCGGATGCAGTTTATGGAGGCTCAGATGGAGGTATACCAGGCCCAAATACACGCCGTTGGCATCGATCCTGCTGGTGGCCACGGGACAGACGACGACAACGACTACCTGGATCTGTAGATATTTGGTTTTTGTTTTATTGTTTCATATATTTATTTGATGTACTTCACTTTTATTTCATTTGCACATTGTATTATTTATTTATTTTAAATAAAAATTCTTCATTATTTATGAATTAACCACTAATTGTGTAAAAAAAATTAAATTTAAAATTAAAATTGACAATTTTTTTAAATTAAAAAAATGACATTATCGTCGAAATTATTGATGGAATAATCTGACGGTAATATAGCGCTGTGAGAAATAAAGTCTATACAAAGCAGAGAACAATTTCAGAAAGAAGAAGAAAATGAATGTTAATTATTACTCTCACTCCTTCTACAGTAAATTGAAGAGTCTTATTTATACATGAATATTAAGACTCTAGAAGCTACTAACTCTAGTTTCAAAAGTAACTAATGTGGTTAATTATTTTTTCTTTATATATGCTATTATCCCACCCCCCCCCAAACTCATGGTAGTTTGAATGGCAACCTGAGTTTGCTTTTAAACTTGTCAAAGCTTGATGAGTTTGGAAAACTCTAATTTAAATTAATGATGATCAAACATTATTAACAGCAAAATTATTAATTTATCTTTGATCAATATATGTTTAATTAAAATAATTTTTGCTCTGCAGTTTCCTTAATGGGCCGAACAGAGAAGAACAATTTTAAATAAGCCCATTGGAATAATTCTCTTTCAGCCTTGATGTTAAATTATTGTGATCATAGGGGCTGAAACTATGTTTTGTTTAATTGGGCCAAATTGATCCATTACTTGTTGCAAGCCCAAGTTAAAAATACTTTACCATACACTCCTATGCATGATCCGAAAACAATTCATCAGGAAAGCAAATGTTGATATTTGCCTATGCCTTCCAACGGATCTCAATTCTAACCATGTGGTGGATTTCAAATTCATTCCATTATCATTTATTGCATGGGAACTATGAGAGAAAAATTGACAAATTGATTTGATGGTGATTAGCAATGCTACACGCTACTCCACCTAAGGGAAGTAAAAGCAACTCACTTTAATTAATTTATTCAAATACACTTGATTACTTTTCTTCATACTTTCTTCTCTCTCATCTCTTTCCTTCTCTTTGGTCCTTACACAGCAAACCATGGAAACTTTGAGCTATCAAAAAGAAGGGAGGGCAAGCTACAAGACCATCTCAATGATGGCGAGAAAACATAAAAAATGTAGTGGCTGAGATTCTTATCACTTGTAGTATAATTTTGTGATGAGATCTTTGCTTCTTCATACCAAAAATGGTTGAAGGAGATTCGACCAGCAAGGAGAAGATCCTTGGAGGGATGGCTTGTCACTGCTTTTGGGTTCACTCATCACAGAAGGTAGATAGGGTGGCTACGTGAGGGAGGAAGCAAAAGTGGAGCAGAAGAAGCCATCATCATCATGAAGCATCAAGGGCCAGAAATCCATCTTGGAGAGCAAGCCAAGGATAGAGCGCTCGGATTGATGAAGAGTGATGACCAAGGAAGGACTAGAGGTATTTGCATGTTGGGTTTTGCATGGGTTATCTCTTCTCTCTCTCTGGCCGAACCGGTTTTGTTCATGGAGAAGAAGAAGTTGGCTTGGTTTTTTAGCTTCAAAGGTGGAGGCTTCCCTCTTCTATAAAAAGAGAGAACAACCACGGTTTGGAGTAAGGAGAAAGTGTGAGAGTGCAAGGCACAGGGTTCTCAGAGCTACCTGAGCTAACATATTTTCTTCTCCTTCAATGTATTCTGTTTTGTAATTTTTCTGTTTAATTTTGTCATGTCTTGAGTCTCATGAAAAAAGGCAAACAGTGAGGTTTGTATGAAAAATCCATAGAGCGAAAAAAGGCAGAGAGTGCAAAATTAAAAGAAAAAGCCATAGATGTCCTTAGAGTTCCTTTGTTCATCTATGTTGTGTTTCATAATTCTGTGGGAATCCCCTTGTAAGTTGGGTTAGCACTTTACAGATTGTAATCAGGAAGATTATAGTGAAATTCCATCATGTTTATGATAGAGACTGGATGTAGGCTGCACTGCACTTAGCAGCTGAACCAGGATATATCTGGGTGCAATTTTCTCTCTTCTCTACTTCATTTCTGTTTCTACTGCACAGGAGCAAAAACCGAAAATATCTCGTGTCAAGTGACGAGACAAAAAGAAAAGTCTCGTGGCTGGGGACGAGACAAAAGAAAAAGTCTCGTGGCTAGTCACGAGATAAAAGGACAAAAAGTTTCCAAAATCGGTTTCAAAGGTCAGCAAGTATTATCAAGCAAAAAGGGGGCTAAGATTCAACCCCCTTCTCTTAGCCACTGATAACCATCAATTGGTATCAAAGCTTGGTCTCAAAGAGATCAAGCTTTGCAGCTTGGAGTAAAAATCCTCATGGCAGAAAACAGTGGCTCAAATGTTGTGTCCTACAATCTGACTGAAGGACAATCAAGCAACAGACCTCCTCTTTTCAATGGGAAAAACTATACCTATTGGAAAGAGAGGATGAAGATATTTGTACAAGCAGTGGATTACAGACTTTGGAAGATCGTCCTGGAAGGCCCCCAATATCCAACTATTACAAGTGCCGAAGGAGTTGTCTCTCTCAAACCAGAAGCAAGTTGGACGGATGAAGATAGAAAAAAGGAGGAGCTCAACGCCAAAGCCATCAATCTGCTCAACTGTGCTATCAGTTTTGAGGAGTACCGATGGGTATCACGTTGCACAACAGCAAAGGAAATCTGGGACAAACTCCTTGTTACTCATGAAGGAACAACCATTGTGAAAAAGACCAGGATTGATATGTTAAACAGAGGGTACGAAATGTTTGCAATGAAGGAAGGAGAATCCATTGATGAGATGTTTGAGCGCTTCAACACCATCATTGTTGGCTTGGATGCTATGGGAATCAAGTATCCTGAATCTGTGCTAGTGAGAAGAGTGTTGAGATGTCTCACAAAAGAGTGGGAAACAAAAGTTTTAATTATTTCTGAGAGTAGTGGTCTTGACTCTATGACTTATGATGATTTGAGAGGAAATTTACTTGCTTTTGAAAACACCTACCTGAAAAAAGATTCAAAAAAGAAAGGAATAGCTTTTTCATCTGTCACTAACCCTCTGGATGATGAATCCAGTGATAACTCATCTGAAAATAAATTTGTTTTGTTTGCAAAAAAATTCAAGAAAATGGTGAAGCTCAAAGGCAAAGGCAGCAGCTCAAGGAAAATGAAGAAAGACCTTAGCAAAGTAACTTGTTACAACTGCAAGGAAATGGGGCATTTCAAATCTGATTGTCCCAAGTTAAAGAAGGAAGAGAAGCCAAAAAGAGGAAAGAAGAAGGGACTGATGGCTTCTTGGAAAGATTTGGAAATTGACTCGGATGATGATGATGAGGAATCCGAGACCAAGTCACAACCTTGTCTCATGGCAGATCACATAGATCAGGTAGTCTTTCATAACCCTAACACTGAAGATCTTCATCTTATGATAGACCACCTTTCTGAAAAAATAAGATGCTTCCTTCTGGAAAATCAAGAACTTGAACAACAAATCACCATTCTTAAAGCTGAAAAACAGTTTTCTTAAAGAAAAAGTAAGGGAGGCCGAAACTGCTTGTGATCTTGTTGAAGAAAATAAGCAGTTAAAAGTCCAAATTAAGAGCTGTGAAAGTGATCATTCCATTCTTGCATATGTAGATTGTTTTAAAAGGAATGAAGAGTTGCTTAAAGAGGTTAAGAGGCTTAAGGAAGACTTAGCCAAGTTCACTCAAAGTTCTGAAAATCTGAATCAAATTTTGGCTAGTCAAAAACCTCTTTATGATAAGGCTGGGCTGGGGTTTTATAAATCTGCTGAAAAATCTCATTTTGAAAACTTTGCATCATCTTCTAATGATACAAGATTTCAAGACCCCACCTACTTTAACAAAACAGCAACTCCAAGATTTTGTAGACTATGCAATCGAAATGGACACTTTCCGATTCAATATTTTTTTGGTGAAAGAATGATTGGTGATAAAGTTTGTAAAGTTGTCTTTGATTATAATGGCTTAGGACATAAGAGATGGTTTAACATGAAAGGATCCAAGAAAATTTGGATACCTAAGGTCACTTAAGCTTGTTTTGTAGGTGTGCCTAGCATCCAAACGGAAAGAAAATATGTGGTATATGGATAGCGGATGCTCTAGGCATATGACCGGAAAGACAACCTTCTTCATAAAGCTTGATGAATATGATGGAGGACTTGTATCTTTCGGTGATGATGCAAAAGGAAAAATAGTGGCTGTTGGGAAAGTTGGTAAAAAATTTTCATCTTGTATAAATGATGTTCTTCTTGTACATGGTTTGAAACATAATTTACTTAGTGTTAGTCAATTGTGTGATTTAGGCTTTGAGGTTATTTTTAGGAAGTTTGTTTGTTTAGTTGTTTGTGAGAAAACTGGAGATATTTTATTTGAAGCTAAAAGATGTAATAATGTGTATGGATTGACTCTTGAGGACCTAAAAGAACAAAATGTGACATACTTTACATCTCTTGAATCTGAAAAATGGCTATGGCATAGAAAGTTGGGTCATGCAAGCATGTACCAAATTTCTAAGCTAGTTAAGAAAAATCTGGTTAGAGGAATTACAAATATCAAATTTGATAAGGATCTTACTTATGATGCTTGCCAATTGAGCAAACAAGTAAAATCCTCTTTTAAACCTAAAGATTGAATCTCAACCAAAAGGCCATTGGAGATGTTACATATTGATCTTTTTGGACCAACAAGAACTCAAAGCTTAGGAGGTAAACACTATGGTCTTGTGGTGGTAGATGATTATTCTAGATTTGGTTGGGTACTTTTCCTTGCTCATAAAAATGATGCTTTCCATGCCTTCTCCACTCTTTGCAAGAAAATTTAAAATGAAAAGGATTTAAAAATTGCCCATTTAAGAAGTGATCACGGAAGAGAATTTGAAAACCAAGATTTTGAAAAATTCTGTGATGACTTAGGAATTTCTCATAACTTTTTATGTCCTAGAACACCTCAACAAAATGGGGTGGTTGAGAGAAGGAATAGAAGCCTTCAAGAGATGACTAGGGCTATGCTTTGTGAGAATGAGATTTCTAAATTTTTATGGGCTGAAGCTGTAAATACAGCTTGTTACATTTTGAATAGGACAATCATTAGAAAAGGGTTGAAGAAAACCCCTTATGAGCTATGGAAAGGAAACCCTCCAAATCTTAAGTACTTTCATGTTTTTGGATGCAAATGCTTTGTGCTTAACAATAAAGAAAACCTTGGAAAGTTTGATCCAAAATCCTATGAAGGAACGTTTGTTGGATATTCTACCACAAGCAAGGCCTATAGAGTTTATCTCAAAGAGCATAGAACCATAGAGGAATCCATACATGTTACTTTTTGTGATTCTAATTTAATTCCTAGTGTTGTGATAGATAATGATTCAGATGGTGAAGAAGCTGGAACAAGTAAAGAAAATCCTAAATCTGCTCCAAATGAAGAATCTGCCAGTCCAGTTTTGTCTCGTTAGATTGAAGAAGACATTTCCATTTTATCTCCTGAGCAGACACGAGAAACTGAAACAGTGAGACACCCAGAAGCTCAACACCACTTAGAAAGCCCAGAGAATGGAAGTCTATGAGGGGTTATCCTCATGACTTTATCATTGGTGATCCATCTCAAGGAGTAACAACAAGATCCTCCACCAAAAGGCAATCCGAACCAAGCAATTTTGCTCTCTTGTCACAAATGGAGCCCAACAATGTCAAACAAGCTCTTGAAGATCCATCTTGGGTCAAAGCAATGCAAGAAGAGCTTGCTCAATTCGACAAGAATGAGGTTTGGACACTAGTACCCCATCCGGATGGTAAGAAAGTTATGGGTACTAAGTGAGTATTTAAAAATAAACTTGGTGAGGATGGACAAGTTATTTGTAACAAGGCTAGATTAGTGGCCCAAGGTTACAATCAAGAAGAGGGTATAGATTTTGACGAGTCTTTTGCTCCGGTAGCTAGAATGGAAGCCATTAGGTTACTTCTTGCCTATGCTGCCCATAAAGGTTTCAAAATATTTCAAATGGATGTTAAATGTGCTTTCCTTAATGGCTTTATTGATAGAGAAGTGTATGTGGCTCAACCCCCCGGTTTTGAGGATAAAGAGTTTCCAAATCATGTTTTCAAACTAACTAAGACTCTTTATGGTCTTAGACAAGCTCCAAGAGCTTGGTATGAAAAGTTTAGTGCCTTCTTGTTGGAAAACCATTTTCAAAGGGGTACCACCGACACTACTTTATTTATTAAAGCATCTAATGATGACATACTCCTTGTTCAAGTTTATGTTGAAGACATTGTATTTGGATCGGCCAATGTATCTTTGTGTGAAGAGTTTGGAAAATTTATGACTAGTGAGTTTGAGATGAGTTTAATGGGAGAGCTAACTTTCTTTCTTGGCCTCCAAATCAAACAAACTCCTAGTGGGACTTTTATTCACCAAGAAAAGTATGCAAAAGAACTTATCAAAAAGTTTGGCCTAGAAAATTCCAAACCAATGGGTACACCAATGCATCCTAACACAAAACTTGAAAAGGATGATGATGGCCAAGATGTGGATGAAACAAGGTATAGAGGAATGATAGGTTCACTTATGTACCTTACCTCCTCTAGACCGGATATTGTTCAAAGTGTGGGTGTATACTCAAGGTTTCAATCTCACTCAAAAGAATCCCATCTTACGGCTGTTAAACGCATCATTAGATACATTAAGGGGACTTGTAATTATGGATTATGGTATCCTAAATCTGATGACTTTTGTGCAGTAGGGTTTTGTGATGCAGATTATGCGGGAGATAGAGTGGATAGACGGAGCACATCCGGCATGTGTTGCTTTCTTGGAAGCTCACTCAACATGTGGTCAAGCAAGAAGCAAGCCACAGTGGCTTTATCCACAGCTGAAGCTGAATACATTTCTGCATCTACATGTTGCTCACAATTAATTTGGTTAAAAACACAGTTAGAAGATTATAAATTAAAGATCAATAGTATACCCTTATTTTGTGATAATATGAGTGCTATAAACATTTCAAAAAATTCTGTGCTGCACTCAAGGACCAAGCACATTGAGATAAAATATCATTTTATTAGAGAGCATGTGCAAAAGGGTACTATTGATATTCAATTTGTAAAATCTGAAGACCAAATTGCTGATATTTTTACAAAATCCCTCTGTGAAGATAGATTCTGCACCTTGAGAAAAAGTTTGGGAATGTTTGATTTAAGTTCTATTGATAACATGTGAATATTTGACTCTGTTCAGTTTTGTCTCGTAGGTTTGGACGAGATAAAAATAAGAGCATGATGGAAGAGCTATGATCGAGGGGGAGGCAACGCAGAATTTAATTTTCATGGGCCCCACCAAAAATCCCTAACCCCACCATGACAGTTTTGTTAGTTCCTCATTTTTTTTGAAAAATAAAATCACAAAGTCTCTTAGTTGTCTTATCAAATCTTGTTGGAAGAAGCATGTTGTCAAATCAAATCTTTCCTTCCAACTAATCCCTTGATTCAAGGAAACTCCTTTTCAGTTTTTTTTTAAACTTCCCTGGTTAATAACCGCGCCCTTAATGGTTAATAACTCCCTCCACTACCTCTTTTCAATCAGCATTTAATGTCCTTCTAACCTCCCTCCACTCACCTCACCCTTCGGCCCTCTCTCTCTCTCTCTCTCTCTCTCTCCAACTTCCATCACCATTCATCTTCTTCATAATGAAAAAGAAAACAGCACCAAGAAAGAGTGAAAGAATTCGCCTCTCTCAAAAGCCTTCCACTCCCCAAACACATACACACATACACATTCACTCCACCTCTTCATCTTCTCTTTCACCTCCCACCAAGAAAACCGAATCAATGAGGCGCAAAGTTATAGCCCAGAAATCTTCTGGAAGGAGAAAAAGTGACAAGAACAAGGAACCAAGCATGGAGGAAGAGGAAGAAGAATCTCATACATCACCTCCTCCATCACCACCGAAGAAGTCCACCCCTCATGCGTCTGGAAAAAGCTCTCAGAAAACCAAAGGTTTCGTGCTTCATGAGACCCGGGAACCCGCAAACCTTGGATCAATGGATTACAAGAATAAATTTCATAAGCCACATTCTCATTTTGATCCTTCAAGATTTTTTACATGTGCATTCTATGAATTCCACAAAGAGATTTTGGAAAAGCGGCATCTGTGTCCCTCATACTTAGTGAATCTTGATTCTCTGGCAGCCAAAGGGATAGATTTACATCCTATGTTTGACAATCTCAAATGGTCTCCATTGCTCCTCATTCACAAAATGGTTTACCCAGGGTTGGTAAGACAGTTTTATGCGAATCTGAGATTGATTGATGGTAGTCTTCACTCCTACGTGAAGCGGGTGCACATTACTCTGAATGCTGAGACCATTGGCTCTGCCCTTGGTTACACGGATGAAGGGCCGAGGGTTTACATGACTGATAAATGGGATGCACACGTTGGAGTCACATACAAGCAAGTTCTTCATCAAATTTGTGAAAATCTGTCTGGACTGGACGGCACTGTTCCTACTCACAAGGCTCTTGGACCAACCAACTCACTACTGCACCGCATCACAACTCACATTCTCACCCCCACAGAGTGGCTCTTATAACAGGATAACAGTATCTGATTGTCTCATAATATTTGCTCTCGTTACTTCATCTTCTGTTTCATTCAGTTATCTCATGACTAGACATATGTGGGAGTCTGTAAAGAGTACAAAAAAGGCTAATTTACCTTATGGAATATTTTTCACATGTATTTTTGAGTACTTTAAGGTAGATTTAACCAATGAGGATGTAGAAAACAAAGTCTCTATGATCAAAGGAGGCGGCGCTGTTCAAAAGGGAAAGAAATCTATGGCTTCAGATGATGACTTTGAAAGCAGGCCATAAACTTCCAAGGCAACCAAATCCTTTAGAGAAATTCTCACAGAATTCTCAAACATGTCCGATCTCATGGTTTAATTTCATAAGTCTGCACATAAACTATCATATGAAAATGAGTTAGCCTGGAAGAAATGTAAAGAGAGGGTTGATCTAATGCTGGAAAGCCTTGAGGAAGATGTGGGTAGTGAGGCAGGGGCCAAGGAATCTGATTTTAATCTCTCTGATGATTAAACTTATGTTTACTGTTTGATATTGGCACACTTAGGCTCAATTTGGTACTTTGTTTTGGCTTGTTTTTCTTGGAACAATAACTCTGTGATACTTTGTAGACACTTTTGGGTTATATTTTACATATTATGCTTCCATGTTATATCTTCTTGCAGGTGCCCCTTTGATGATAAAAGGGGGAGAAAGTGCTGAAAATTGAAATGAAAAACAGGGGATGAACAAGGAAAACAGGGGATGAAATTTTTGTTTGAAAATTCATGATCACCCTTGTTAAAAGGATCAACAAAATATTTGATCTGTTTCACTGTGATTACTGCTGCTGGAAATGCATTTGGTTTATGATGTTTGGCAATGCATTTGTTTTGATTATATGAATGCCTAATTGTTGAGTTATCTTGATGAATATGCATGTCTCTATTGAAATAAGAATGTTCTGATTCATCTTGGTAAACATGCTGGCTTGATAACTTATTTTTGGCAGTTCCTTTGAAACTGTGTAAAATATAGCAGCTGCCATGTTTGATGTGATCATGTGTGTTTCAAAAATATTTTTCTTACCATAATAATATTGCTCTGATATCTTGACTGGAAAATATTTGAAATTTTTTTTAACAACATTTTTTTAGTTTGAGCAGAAAATCAATTTATAATAACAAATGAGTTTTGTATATCATTCAAATCTGCTCATAAATCAAGCATTTAGCATCATGTAATGAATATGCTAAATAACATTGTTACTTGAAGCTTGATTAAATTGTTACAGGTTAGTGCTTCCCTTGATAAGAATGGCATATATTAAGGGGGAGTCTTGTGACAATTTGAAAGAGGGAGAAATACAAATCTTCAAAGGGAGTACTCTATACTCTAATTCTGTGATTTTCTTCCATTTCAATTTTAATAATGTTTGTCATCAAGGGGGAGATTGATGAGTTTGGAAAACTCTAATTTAAATTAATGATGATCAAACATTATTAACAGCAAAATTATTAATTTATCTTTGATCAATATATGTTTATTTTTGTTGTGCAGTTTCCTTAATAGGCCGAACAAAGAAGAACAATTTTAAATAAGCCCATTGGAATAATTCTCTTTCAGCCTTGATGTTAAATTATTGTGATCATAGGGGCTGAAACTATGTTTTGTTTAATTGGGCCAAATTGATCCATTACTTGTTGCAAGCCCAAGTTAAAAATACTTTACCATACACTCCTATGCATGATCCGAAAACAATTCATCAGGAAAGCAAATGTTGATATTTGCCTATGCCTTCCAACGGATCTCAATTCTAACCATGTGGTGGATTTCAAATTCATTCCATTATCATTTATTGCATGGAAACTATGAGAGAGAAATTGATAAATTGATTTGATGGTGATTAGCAATGCTACACGCTACTCCACCTAAGGGAAGTAAAAGCAACTCACTTTAATTAATTTATTCAAATACACTTGATTGCTTTTCTTCATACTTTCTTCTCTCTCATCTCTTTCCTTCTCTTTGGTCCTTACACAGCAAACCATGGAAACTTTGAGCTATCAAAAAGAAGGAAGGGCAAGCTACAAGACCATCTCAATGATGGCAAGAAAACATAAAAAATGTAGTGGCTGAGATTCTTATCACTTGTAGTATAATTTTGTGATGAGATCTTTGCTTCTTCATACCGAAAATGGTTGAAGGAGATTCGACCAGCAAGGAGAAGATCCTTGGAGGGATGGCTTGTCACTGCTTTTGGGTTCACTCATCACAGAAGGTAGCTAGGGTGGCTACGTGAGGGAGGAAGCAAAAGTGGAGCAGAAGAAGCCATCATCATCATGAAGCATCAAGGGCCAGAAATCCATCTTGGAGAGCAAGCCAAGGATGGAGCGCTCGGATTGATGAAGAGTGATGACCAAGGAAGGACTAGAGGTAATTGCATGTTGGGTTTTGCATGGGTTATCTCTTCTCTCTCTGGCCAAACCGGTTTTCTTCATGGAGAAGAAGAAGTTGGCATGGTTTTTTAGCTTCAAAGGTGGAGGCTTCCCTCTTCTATAAAAAGAGAGAACAACTACAGTTTGGAGTAAGGAGAAAGTGTGAGAGTGCAAGGCACAGGGTTCTCAGAGCTACCTGAGCTAACATATTTTCTTCTCCTTTAATGTATTCTGTTTTGTAATTTTTCTGTTTAATTTTGTCATGTCTTGAGTCTCATGGAAAAAGGCAAACAGTGAGGTTTGTATGAAAAAGCCATAGAGCGAAAAAAGGCAGAGAGTGCAAAATTAAAAGAAAAAGCCATAGATGTCCTTAGAGTTCCTTTGTTCATCTATGTTGTGTTTCATGATTCTGTGGGAATCCCCTTGTAAGTTGGGTTAGCACTTTACAGATTGTAATCAGGAAAATTATAGTGAAATTCCATCATGTTTATGATGGAGACTGGATGTAGGCTGCACTGCACTTAGCAGCTGAACCAGGATATATCTGGGTGCAATTTTCTCTCTTCTCTACTTCATTTCTGTTTCTACTGCA
The DNA here is from genome assembly GCF_000816755.2 of Arachis ipaensis. NCBI lineage: Eukaryota > Viridiplantae > Streptophyta > Magnoliopsida > Fabales > Fabaceae > Arachis > Arachis ipaensis. Next base: position 128,704,058 of record NC_029790.2, read on the forward strand.
CAGGAGCAAAAACCGAAAATATCTCGTGTCAAGTGATGAGACAAAAAGAAAAGTCTCGTGGCTGGGGATGAGACAAAAGAAAAAGTCTCGTGGCTAATCACGAGATAAAAAGACAAAAAGTTTCCAAAATCAGTTTCAAAGGTCAGCAAGTATTATCAAGCAAAAAGGGGGCCAAGATTCAACCCCCCCTTCTCTTAGCCACTGGTAACCATCAAAGCTGGCTAATGACAGAGGCTTTGTTAACACATTTGCCACTTGTTCAGTTGATGGAATATGTGTGACAGCAATAGAGCCTTTGATCACCTTGTCCCAAACAAAGTAGAGATCTAACTCAAAGTGTTTAGTCCGATTATGTAGGATTGGATTATATGCAAGCAGCACAGCTGAAATATTATCTTAAAATACAATGGGAGAAGCTGGGCAAGGCTGATGCAATTCAGCCAGAAGATTTTGAATCCAAATGAGTTCCATGAACACTGCTGCCAGGGCTCTATATTCAGCCTCAGTTGAGCTTCGACTGACCGTGGGTTGTTTGCTTCTCTTCCAAGACACCAGATTTGAACCATAGTACACACAAAATCCAGTTGTAGATTTCTATCATCAAGATCACTCGCCCAATCTGAGTTTGAAAAAGCAGAAAAACGTAAATCAGTGCATCTATGAAATTGCAATTTGAGTTCAACAGTACCTGCCAAGTATCTCAGGACTCGTTTAACTGCAACCCAATGTTCTTGGCAGGGGTTGGACATAAATTGACTCAGTTTGTTCACTGAAAAACTGATATCAGGTCGTGTAATTGTTGCATACTGCAACCCGCCCACTATGGAGCGATATAAAGTTGGATTTTCAAAAGGAGTTCCAGCATTGGCAATCAATCTAACAGAGCTTATCATTGGAGTCATGCTTGGTTTGGATTCATTCATGCCATAACGTGTTAGAAGGTTATGTATATATTTAGTTTGGTTCAACGAAATTAAGGAAGTGGAATGTGTTATGACTTCTATACCTAAGAAAAAGTTGAGCTCACCTAAATCTTTCAATAAAAAGGTAGAATGAAGTTTGCTGAGAACAGTTTTTATTTCAGATTCGTTATCTCCAGTGACAAGCATATCATCAACATAAATAAGAACATAAATAGTAGAAGTAGAAGTATATCTAGTAAACAGAGAGGGATCAGATTTTGTTACTGTAAAGCCAAAAGATTGAAGGGTGGAAGTAATTGTTAAGTACCAGGCCCTTGGGGCTTGTTTAAGGCCATAGATGGCTTTATTTAATTTGCATACAAGTTTAGGATTAGAGTGACAGAAAGCTGGAGGTTGGGACATAAACACAGTTTCATGAAGAGTTCCATTTAGAAATGCATTGTGAAAATCATATTGTTGAATTTTCTAACCTTTTGATAAAGTAATGGTTAAAATCATCCTAATTGTAACTGGTTTTATAACAGGTGAAAAAATTTGATCAAAATCAATTCCAGCAGTTTGAAGAAAACCTTTTGCAACCAACCTAGCTTTATGTCTTATGATCTCACCTTTTGCATTCTTTTTAACAGCAAATATCCACTTACAACCAACTACTTTTTCATTTTTAGGTAATTCAACCAAGGACCATGTATTGTGATATAATAGTGTTTTATATTCTGTGAGCATAGCATCTCTCCATAAGGGATTGTGGAGAGCACTTTGAATACTTTTAGGCAATAAATCAAAATTAGAAGAGATTGAGGATTTTGCTACCTGAAGAGCTTTTGGAGTTCTATTACCTGTCTTGGACCTTGTCTGCATTGTATGGATATTTTCTAAAAGAGTGGTTGTAGATGGGGGGTTTGAGGAAAAAGGCAAATCAATGTGAGTAGAAGTAATCGGTATGAGATCCTGGGTAGAAGTTGTTGTCCCATTAGCCTGTGAAGTTGTCTGCATTGGATGTATTTGTTCATGTTCCTCACTATGATGTGTATTACCAGAATTGATGTTGGACATTGAAGATGAAGGATCAACAGAAGAGGGATGAATGGATGCAATCTGAGGTAAAAAATCTAAAGCAGTAGCATTGCTAGTGCAAGTTTCATTAATAGTAGTAGAAAAAAAGAGTGAGATGGAAATTGATGTTCATAAAACACTACATCTCTAGAGACAATTATTTTTCCACTTTTAGTGAGACACCTATATCCTTTTTTATTCAAAGCATAACCTAAAAATAAACAGGATTCAGATCTGTATTCCAATTTATGAGCAGTGTATGGTCTCATGTGAGGAAAACATAAACATCCAAAGATTTTCAAGAAAGTATAATCAGGTTTATGATGATATAATAGTTCAAAAGGTGATTTATAACCTGTAACATATGAAGACATGCGATTTATCAAATATATCGAGGTTGCAAAAGTCTCATTCCATAAAGTTAAAGGAAGTGTAGCAGTAGATAATAAAGCTAAAGCAATTTCGACTATATGCCTATTTTTTCTTTCTGCTAATCCATTCTGTTGAGGGGTATGAGGACAAGTGAGTCTATGAATAATTCCTTCTTGTTGTAAAAATTTAATAAATGTGTGAGAAAGATATTCTCTAGCATTATTAGTTTGAAGTGCTTTAATAGAATATCCTAACTGTTTTTTCATCTGTGTTTTGTACAATTTAAAAACACAAAAGACTTGTGACTTGTTTGTTAAAAAATATATTGTAATGTGTCTTGAATACACATCAATGAATGAAGCATAATATCTAACACCTGTATGAGCAGTGATTGGGGATGGCCCCCAAATATCAGAAACAATCAATGATAAAGGGCAATCATAAGTAGTATTAGATGGAGAGTAAGGTAACCTATGAGATTTTGCTAAGCAGCAATGTTCACATACACCAGAATCAGAAGCATTTTTATTATTCAGAGGTAACGAACAATTAGTTACAATAGACTTTACAATTGGTAAGGCTGGATGACCAAATCTTTTGTGGTAAACATCCAATGTCAAGGTTTGAGTAACAAAAATTTGTGTATTAAATTGTCTAAAGTCTGATTTAGGAAGAGTCACTTTTTCAAAACGATACAATCCATTAATTGCTGTGCCTTAGAGAAGCACTTCTTTGGTAGCCTGAGATTTCACAAAACAAACATCAGGCCAAAACGAAAAATACACATTGTTATCTCTAGCAAATTTGGATACACTAACAAGGTTATGTGCAATTGAGGGAACATGCAGTAAATCATACAAATAATATCTTTTATCTGTTGGTTTATGATGCAAATATGAATTACCAATATGCTGAATTTTAATACCTGAACCATTACCAATATAAACTTGATCTTGTCCATAATATTCTTGTGCTTGTTGTAGGTTTGACGGATCAGGAGTACATTGATGAGAAGCTCCAGAATAAGCATACCAAAATGGATCAGCAATTGTAGCAGGTGTAGCAAGCATTGCTTTGGGATTATGGAATGAAGGAGGTGGAGGGAGTGCATTGTGCATCGAAGAGTTGGGTGAATTTTGTTGTGCATGTTGAAATTGTTGGTCAAATCTAAAATAACAGTAACTAGCAATATGCCCCAACTTGCCACAAATTTGACATTGTGGCCGATTTGAGTTCCAAGAACCTCTTCCTCCACGATTTGTTCTTCCTCCACGCCCTCTTCGACCATAAGTGCCTCTATTAGGTGTAGGCGGTGTGGTTCTTGCATAGGCAGAATCAAAATTAGTCTGAGTAGAAGGTTGGGATTGAGTAAAATTGACCTGTACCATTGAGGGTTCTGATTTCTTGAACCTCTCCACAATATCTTCTTGAGCCATCAAGAGAGCTTAGCTTCAAAGTCTGGAATGGAATAGGGTGGATCTTTGGCAGTGACATATGTCAAGAATGACTGATAATCTTCATTTAATCCATCTAAAATGACATTGGTGTATTCTGCATCAGTTAGAGGAGCTCCAACAGTGGCGAGTGCATCCACCACTTTTTTTATTTGAAGAAGATAATCAAATACTGGACCAGTCTTCTTGATCGATTTCAATTGCAGTTGAAGTTGCCTAATACGAGCTTTTGTTTGTGATGCAAAGTGGGTGTGAAGTCGGCTCCAAATGTCATGTGCAAAAATAAAACCAAGAACTTGATGTTTGAACGAGGGATCTAGTGATGAGTAAAGCCAGGAAGAGATATTGTAGTCATCAAGCCTCTATTCTTTATATGTCTTTGTTTCATTTTGTGCCTTTTCATCAGCAGCTGATGCGTATCTTGTTGGAATCTTCTGTTGGTCCAGGTGATCTTGAAGTTCTTGACCTGAAATTGTAAGAATAGCTGAATGGCGCCAGGTGAGAAAATTATCATCGTTGAGTTTTTCTGGTAAAGGAATAGAAAGGGGCTTTAGAATTGACGCAGAGGATGATGCTTGAGTAGCAGCAGCAGCAGCAGATGATGGATTAGTGTTGATAATTTCTGGCTCCATGGATCTTGGGCGCTATTACCATGTGAGAAATAAAGTCTATACAAAGTAGAGAACAATTGCAGAAAGAAGAAGAAAATGAATGTTAACTATTACTCTCACTCTTTCTACAATAAATTGAAGAGTCTTATTTATACATCAATATTTAGACTCTAGAAACTACTAACTCTAGTTTCAAAAGTAACTAATGTGGTTAATTATTTTTCTTTATATATGCGAAACATGTTTTTGGCGTCAACATTATCGTCAGAAAAATTCGCCGATAACCAATTAGTTTTCCTAGCAGGTGATTTGCTGGAGAGTCCAACGATAATTACCGTCGGACGTAATAAATCTGATAGTAAATATTTATTGGTGATATTTATACCGTCCGATTATTTCTGACAACGTTTTTCCGGTGATATTAAAAATTAAATTATAATTCGTCCCAAATTTTAATGATCAAAATAATATTTTACTTTAATTACAAACATTCCTTATTATCCATCAGTAACGACAACCAAGCAATTAATAAGGTCCAAAAATCACGAGAACTTATCATGACCGTTATTGTCATCATGATTTGTGAAAACACAAGAAAATAGATGCTACGAATGATAAAAATGATGACATGACATAACGTCTACCGACGAATTCAACATCCTACAATTGATTAGCAATTAGTTGGAAATTGGAAGCTCATTATTAGAGAATAAAACAACACAAAGGAGAGGAAGAGGGAGAGGGATATTTTTATTAAATTGTATTTAGTTAAGTCACCAAAAAAAATTGTATTTAGATATGAGA
>NC_029790.2:128709947-128713206 GCF_000816755.2 Arachis ipaensis
AGAATAAAGTATTAAATTAGTTTTTTATGTTTGGGCGTAATTCTGTTTTGGTCCTAAGATTTAAAGTATTTTATTTGAATTCAAAAAAATTTCATTTAGTTTTAATGTAGTCCCACCGTGAGGTCAAAGTTAAATAATTAACGAAATATTCTACATGACAGCAGTATAAGAACTAACTCGATAATCTGGAGAACAAGTACAATCTCCAAAGGTACAAAATCAACTGTGAATGCATCCATACATTTATTTATCATTCTCCTTAGTTCTATAGAAAATATTTCATTTAAATTGTAAGAAAAATGATAAATAATGTATTGATGCATTCACGGTTGATTTTGTACCTATGTAGCTCATACTTGTTCTCCAAATTATCGACCTTGTTCTTGTACTGCTGTCATGTAGGATATTCCGTTAATTATTTAACTTTGACATTACAATGGAACTATATTGAAACTAAATGAAACTTTTTTAGATTCAAATAGGACATTTTAAACCAAGGTTACAAAAACCGAACTGGTCAATAAACCGATAAGATAACTGATTCACTGGTTTAATGGTTCGACCAGAATTCAACCGGTTTTAAATAAATTTTAAACAAAATTATTAAAAATTAAATATATAATTTCAAATATTTAAATTCAACCATTTCTATCCTAATAAAATTTAAAATTTTACCTTTTTTAACTAAATAAAATTCTAATCATAAAAAATCATAATTGTTAGTTTCAAGATTTTCATCATAGATAGAATTTCAAAGCACAGCCACAGAAAAAGTTCCATTCGTGCACTACATACTTGATAACATCTCATATCATAATAATCTTGCTTTCTTACTTACCACTACTACATGATTTATATTTCTAGGACATGACCATCATAGATATTAGGTAATCACAATTCACAACAAAACCCAAACACAGGCTTGAAAACCAGAAGGAGGGGATTAAGAAAAATTATATTGTTTAACCAGTGATTTGAATGGGCTCAACATCAGGTTTCTTAACTTCTGCCTTGGAAACAGTAGTGACAGTAAGAACATCATTTCTCCATGGATGTCTTCACCTGATCCATCTTGGTGTTCTCAGGGAGCCTAAACCTCCGCATGAACTTGCCACTCACTTACAACATCAGCTATACCCAAATCAGAAAACCAGAAAACTAGCAACAGTATTATTCCAGATAGCAACATCATTTCAAAAAATCAACAACTCAACAACTCAGGATAATAAAAAATGATCAAAATCAGTAATTCAATATTATTAACTCAGCAAATCAAGATCACTAAAATAGTAAAACCAACAACTCAATCAGCATTATTAACAAAAGTACAAAAACAAGTAAAAATAATTCAAGCAGCAGTATTTACCGGAGGAAGGGTCGTTGAGCTCGACGGCGACACAGAGAGAGGGCTCGATGGCGACAGAGAGAGGGCTCGACAGCGACAGAGAGAGACGACGGCGAGGGGAAGAGAAACGATGACAGCGACGAGTATACCTTCACCTTCCACAGGCGATGATTCTTGATGCCACCACGGTCAGTTCCACCCCGGCGGCGACAGCACCCTCCACCCGTTCGGCGATGAGAGACGCGAGGAGATGGGATCCAGGAGAAGAGGATCGGCGACGACGAGGCTGGATGCTGGCTGAGGAGACGAGTTCGTCGGCGACGACGGCGTTGGGCACTGGGCGGTGACTCCTGCTGCTGTTGGCTAGGAGAGAGAAAGAAAAGGGGGCTAGGGTTCCGTGGAGTGGAGAGAGAGAGAGGGGGTTGGGTCTTGTGCGTGAGTGAGAGAGAGAAAATGGGGGAGGGTTTATATATTTTTTTATTTTTTTTCATTTTTTAAATTGAAAACTGGGAAAAAACCGTTCGGTTCAAACGGTTCACCAGTTAACTACCGGTTCGATCGATTTTTTACCAGTTTTTTGTCAGACGGTTTTGTACCTCAATCGAACTGGATAAATGACCGGTTTCTGGTTAATCCGGTTGAACCGGCCGGTCCGATTCGATTTTCAGAACAATGCTTTAAACCTTAAAGACTAAAACAGGATTACACCTAAACGTAAAGGACCAATTTAATACTTTACCCAAAATATAATTATAAAAAAATTAATAAGAATAATAAAAAAATTTAAAAGACAATTTGAATTTTTTGTTAATATCTCTATATCATTTCTGACAAAAAAGATACAAGATACATTATTTTAATATCTCTAGATACAGTATTTTTGTTTATGTATCATTTAACAAATATAATTTTGTGTCTCTATATTCTTATTTTAATATTTTATGCCTGTGAACAAAGTCAACAAACACAATCTTAATGACGTTCCAGCATTGTAGATTAGGGGGAGTGGATCCTCTCCAATGAAAAAAAAAACTGGATAGTGTCTAGTGTTTAATCTCATCCTTCATTGCTCTCTCTCTCCTATTTATTTTTGGTCCCACTTATAGAATTAAAGGTGAGAGATCACACTTTATTCTCTCAAGTCTCAAGTGTTAAAAAAATGGAGAGGATCCATTTTCATAGATTAGGCATCTAACGAGAAAGCATCCCTGGTAATGCCAACTTTTTGGCCACGTTTGGTTTTGAGAATAAGACACAAAAAATAGAAATATAAAAATTAATGTTTTTATATTTTATTTAGTGATAAACTAGAACAAACTATAAAGATTAAATTTATTCTCAATTTTCTTCATTAAAAAATTTAAAAAAAATATAATAATAAAAAATATATAAATAAAAAATAAGTAATATTTTTTATTAGTATTTCTGTATTTTTTTTTTACAAAATACACTAATTCAATATTTTTAGACACTAGGAGTGTTCGCGGTGTGGTTTGGTTTGGTTTTTGAGAGAAAGGTCATCCAATCTGATCGTCTAATTAAACTGCGGTTCGGTTTGGTTTGGTTTTTTTATTGAGACCATCCGAACCAAACCAAACAAATTAAAATTGGTTTGGTTTGGTTTGGTTTATTCCATTTTTTCAATCAATTAAAAAAAAAACACTACCATGCTATTTCACAAAGTCTTATACATTGAAATCGACAAACACAAATACACTATAGATAACGAAGCCTTGATCCAATGAAATTTAATGACAAAAGAAATTCAAATATGATAATTAAAGAAGTTTAAAAGTTCAATAGTCAACACAACTGAAAATAAAAATAAATTTCTATTAAAAGATAGCCAAGTTATGATGTCTTCTCCAACAAAACAGCTAAACTCCTTAACACAAACCAACTTGAAATAAAAAA
>NC_029790.2:128713347-128716504 GCF_000816755.2 Arachis ipaensis
CAATTCTATATTTTTATATTAAAGTATGTAAACAAACATAATCTTTATCTTGGGGAAACACAAATTTGTGAGCAATTAGGCATCAAGATGTGAGGTAGGGATACACAAATTTAAGGGATTGGATTTTTACATTTGGGATCCAAATATGGGTGTCAGCCTTTCAGGAAGTTAATTAGGATGCACAAATGACATTTTGCTTATACGGCGAGATTCATCAACAAAAAGGTTAGTGCAATAATCTTTTTGATTTAGTAAAATTTATGTTTCATAAATTAAATTTATTTGATTTTTTAGTTAATGTGATTGGGTTATTAGATCATGTAGATGTTAACATAGGATGGTGATGAAGATTTTGTGAGGTTATGTTACCAGTATAATTTATTAGACCAGAGGAAGAATGTTAAGGACTAATATTTTTAGAGCGGAAAAGAAGTGAATTGATTAGTATTAATTTAAATGTAAAATAAAAATAAAAAATAGAGTAATTACTTAAATTTTTATGAGATTTTTAATATTTAAAATTTATTTTTTAAATTTTAAATATATAAAATAGTTTTAACATTTATTTTTATTCGACAACAATTTTTTTTACTTTGATATGCATATCACTATTGATATAAAACGTTAACTTGCATACGTAATTAATCGATAACTATGATGTACAAACACTGACACCGACACAGGACACGACACGACATGGGACACACCGACATGCGAATTTTAAAATTTTATAAGACACGGGAACACGCATATATATATATAAAATATAAAGTATTTTTTAGATAAATCATAATGGTATTTTGATATTTTATTGATACTAAAATATAAATTAATTTTTTAATTATTTTTAATATCTTATTTTAATTATATCAAAATATTTAAAATATTTTTTGTTTTAATAAATAATAATATATACTATATCTAAATTTATTTCAAAAATATATGTTAAGAATAAGATTGAACACGTTGACATGTGATGGTATTTATGTGTGTTTAAACGTGTCCGATGAAGAATTTTTTATTTTTTATTAAGACACGGTTTGGACACAACAGACGTGTTGGACGAGTGTCGGTGAGTGTCATATCCAAAATGTTAAAATATTTTTTGTTTTATTAAATAATAATAATATATACTATATCTAAATTTATTTCAAAAATATATGTTAAGAATAAGATTGAACACGTTGACATGTGATGGTATTTATGTGTGTTTAAACGTGTCCGATGAAGAATTTTTTATTTTTTATTAAGACACGGTTTGGACACAACAGACGTGTTGGACGAGTGTCGGTGAGTGTCATATCCAAAATGTGTCCGACACGCGAACACAACAACTCAGCAAAATATCCATGCTTCATAGGTCGATAAGTATTTGCATGGGCGAGTTCGACAAATTAGTCTCTAAAATAAAATACAAAGTAATTTCTAAAACATTTAAAAATATCTTATAAAATACAAATACTTAAAAAAGTCCTAAAGTGGGACAGGACGAGAAGGCTTGGTGGGGACCCACCGACCCATAGCTTACATCGAACGTTGGGCAAAAAACCCTAATAAGCCAACGTTGGAAATGTGTAACGTAAATACGTCAAACTGAAACCAGAAGCTATTTTTATGTAATTCGAACCAGGTTGGTTCGAACTACAAACGTTAGTAATTCGAACCAGGGTGGTTCGAATTAGTAGGAGAGTAGCTTTGCATGTAATTCGAACCAATGTGGTTCGAACTCCCACCAAAAATTTCTTCATAAATCGAACCAGGGAGGTTCGAATTATAGAGAGAGATCCGGCCTGAGTAATTCGAACCGTGCTGGTTCGAATTACACAAACCATAATTCGAACCGGACCGGTTCGAATTAGTGGGAGATCGACCTCTATATAACCGTTCTAAGCGTGAGTTGGTCTCATTAGACCAGTAAGATGGCTTGTGAGGAGAGTTTTGTTGTTCTGGTTCACCACAGAGGATCCATTAAGAGGAAAACTCGTTCCGGAGTGAAGTTCACAGATAAGGATCCTCTCTGTATTGTCGTGAATCCAACGACAAGCTATGATGACCTTGTTAGATCTGTGCTGATGAAACTTGGCCTGGAAGGTGCGAAGCGGGTTAAGAAATTTTTCTATCGCATTCCAGTCACGATCCTGCACGATACGGTGAAGTATGATTGTCTGACGATTGGTAGTGATGAGGACCTGCAAGTCATGTTTCTTTGTCGGAGGCAGTTTCCGGAGGTGAGGACACCAGAGTTGCTCGCAAAGCTGATTGATGTGGTATCCAGCTCAGGGGGTTCCAACCGGAATACCACCAATGTAGCCACGGCAGCTGGCTCCAGTTCCAGGGCTGCCGTGGCTTCTTCCTCCGTCCCAGTGTACGAGCCAGCGGTCCAACTTGTCGCCTCCCCGTCTTTTGCTGTTGATCTGAATGACGGGGTAGGCGACGAGGCAGGATCCTTTGATATTATGCTGAACGCTTTAGAGGGCGTTCCACCGGTTGGCGTCGGAGATGGAGTCTTGGGTGATGCAGATGAGGACGACGTCGAGCCGGATACGATTGAGGATGACAGCGGCGACGAGGTTGGAGCGACTGGTCCTGCATTGGCGAGCGGTGGTTCTAGCTCTGGCACACAGCAGTATCCACCACATTTTTCCTCATTGGACTTGGACGCCATGAGGCATGAGGGGGTTTTAGGGAACGCTGTTGGATTCGGAGCTAGAGATGCGGAAGGGACTGCTGGTCTGACAGAGTTCCAGGTTGGTCAGCAATTCCAGGATAAAGACGAGGCCCTGCTAAGTGTGAAGAGTTACAGCATCCGGCGAGGGGTACAGTACAAGGTGCTGGAGTCCGATCACCGCAGGTATGTGGGCAAGTGTTCCGAGTTTGGAAATGGGTGCACATGGTTGATTCGACTGAGTCTCCAGAAGCGCAAGGGTCTTTGGGAGGTCAAACGGTACAACGGACCTCACACTTGCCTGGCCACATCCATCTCTAGCGACCACAGAAGTTTGGATTATCATGTGATTTCGTCGTTCATTATGCCAATGGTTAGGGCTGACGCATCCGTGAGCATAAAGGTCCTCCTAAACGCCACGGCAGCGCACTTTGGTTTTAGGCCGACTTACAGGAGGGTATGGATGGCAAAGCAGAAGGCTATTGCCCTCAT
>NC_029790.2:128716542-128721730 GCF_000816755.2 Arachis ipaensis
GAATGCAGAGTCCTGGACATTCTTTCTCTCGCACCTTCGAGAGCACGTGACCCCGCAGCCCGGTCTGCTGGTTATATCGGATAGGCACAACGGCATCAAGGCTGCGCTTGAGGCCCCTGACGGAGGTTGGTTACCGCCATCTGCGTACCGTGCATTCTGCATACGACACGTAGCGGCTAATTTTTCCCTTACCTTCAAGGGCAAAGATGCTAGGAGGCTACTAGTCAATGCGGCGTATGCGAAGACCGAGGTTGAATTTGATTACTGGTTTGATATTCTTCAGTTTGAAGACCCGGCGATGTGTGACTGGGCGAACCGGATTGACTACTCCATGTGGACTCAGCATCGTGATGAGGGTCGGAGATTCGGTCACATGACGACGAACATCTCCGAGTGTGTGAATTCAATCCTCAAGGGGGTCAGAAATCTCCCTGTAGCATCCCTGGTGAAGGCAACATATTGTAGGCTTGCGGAACTCTTTGTTCGCAAGGGGAGAGAGGCTGAGGCGCAGATGGGAACCGGTCAACAATTCAGTCAGCATTTGGTGAAGGCGATTGAGGCCAACTTGAAGACGGCCAGGTGCTTCACGGTGACGTTGTATGGCCGGGATAACTCCGAGTTCACCGTAGCAGAGACCACTCCGACTGGTTCTTTCTCGTTGGGTACCTACAGAGTATCGCTTGCATCGCAGACATGTGACTGCGGGGACTTCCAGGCGCTTCATTTCCCGTGTCAGCACGCACTTGCATGCTGTGCCTACTCACGGCTCACCTGGACCTCTTACGTTCACAGCGTCTATCAGATTAGCTCGGTGTTCAGTGTGTATCGGATGGGATTCACACCTCCGATCCCGGAGGGCTTCTGGCCACCTTACGACGGGCCCACGGTGATTCCGGACCCTGACAGGAGGCGTGCGAGAGAGGGTCGTCCTAGATCCACCAGGATACGGACGAATATGGACGAGGCAGATCCGAATCGGCCAAAGAGGTGCGGCCTATGTCGCCAACCCGGACACACACGACGTTGTTGCCCACAGGTTGAAGGATCGTCTCAGGCAGGACGCCATTAGTGGGCATGTAGTTTGTGTTAGTTTTATTTACATTTTAGTTTTCCTGTTAGATGCAATGTCTTAGCACTTATGTAACTGTTTGATCTTTACACATTGTACTTTGATTGTTGTGAGTAGTAATGAATATGTTGTCTTCCATTATGAATACTGCTACAAGTTCCGTCGATGCAAATTTTAATATGCAAAGGTAAACACTAAACTGTTTCATGATTTGATGATTATAAGTAGTCAATGTCCCACAGCACAAACAACAAATAACATAGGTAAATAGACTACAACATAACAAGGAAAGTACATATCATTATCATACATGATTGAACCATAGGAAAAAAATACATGAAACGTGCATCATCTAAACAGATGCGATCCAGTATCACAGCGACGGGCTACCCGTGCCCTCTGACCTCGGCGGATAAACGGCTCCTCATCCTCGATGTCATCCCCATCCTCCTACGGGGCAGGCTGTGCAGGTGGCGCAACATGCAGGGGTGCCGCAGCCACCCCTGCGACAGACTGTGATGCAGCGGTGAAGGCGGATGGAGGGGTACCTCCGAGACAGAACTGCTGACCACCGGATGACGATGGAGGCTCGTTCAGATCAACATCTAACGGGGCCTGTGTGCCTGAGCTCTGGCCACCAATGCGGGGAGTGACGTCCCCCTGCATGATGGCGCTGATCTCCTCTAGGAAGCGTGGACTCCCGAAGTCCCCAACAAGCGTCTCGGACCCAAGAAAGTCTGACCACTGTGATCCCGGGATAACACAAGGTGTACCCCCCTGCTCAGGCTGGTCATCGGCTGGCACACCAACGAAGTAATGTCCAAGAGGGCCCGATCCAAGTCCAGCGTCACCCGTGTCAGCCCCGTCACCCATCCCTGTACCATACCACTCACCCCCATGACCGCCATCGTGTGTACTAGTACCCGCAGCTGCAACAGCCCCTGAACCACCCCCGCCAATGGGCCCATGCTGATGATCGAAGTCGTCCCCACGGTCAGCATGCCCCCTCGCCCTACCTCCCTGGGCTCGTCGTCCGCTTCTAACTGGACCGGCGTCGTGATCATCGTCCATACCATGATCAGGCCACCTAAACTCATGCTGGCTCCGCCGTGTCCCCACACCCATCCTCCTCTCAACCCTACGCCTGTCCGGCACGTCCTCAGAACGTTCCATGTCAGGAACTCGCCCTGGACCTCGCTGTGACGCCTCAATTGGAACCGGAACTGATCTAGGATTCCCTAGCTGCGTGTCCGGAGACAAGAACCTCTTCCCATGCTGACTCCACCAATCAAGGAACTCATGCGACGGTCCGGGGTCGGCAACAACGTCGAACCTCAGCACACTCTCCTGACGAGAGTCCCAGTAGAGATGCCACTTCTCCAAATAAGACGGGAACCACCGATCGCCACCTCTACCGTCCTTGGACATCAGAAAGTCGATGTTCAGGGTGGGAAGCGGAGGGGGCTGAACCCCTCCAAACTGCGGAAGAACACGATCTATCTGATGCCACTCTATGATAGCAAAGTAGATCAGCGCGGTCACAGAGCGCCACAACGCCATATGCCGAGGCTCCAAAACCTCCGGATGCAAAACCTGAAGTACGTCGGGGCTACTGTACGGCATCCATATGAACTGCACAACACAAGGAAGCCATTCTTGTCAGGGAAACTGTTGGAACCAAATAGAAAAGCTTGAGTATAAAAGGACACTTGTTAACTTGCATACTCACCTCCCTGTCCTGTAACCGGTCTATCCTGAGCCTCCACATCGCCACTCTAGGACCCTTCTCGCTCCCGGAAGGGTTGTAACCTGACCATCTGCAAGATACACATGTGTTACATCAACTGAAATATGTGTTTAGAGTATGCAATAGACTATTAATGAAATGTAGTGATGTGTGTAAAATTGAAACAGATAAGGCCGTTTCTAGTACCTCGAGGCCAACGGCCAGCTGAACGTCTCATATCCTGCAGGCCTAAACCGAGGAAAGCGCCAAAAGATCCAAGACTGAAGTATCTGAAGCGGGCCGGCTAACTTGACGACATGTCTGTTCGCGACTCGGCACATGCAACGGTACAACCAAGCCAGTGCTGCAGAACCCCAGCTGTAGGTACCCAGCTCCTCCAGCCTCGCTACGTACGGAAGCCATCTGATGTGAATCCGGTTCCCGGACTTGTCCGCGAACAGCTGTGTGCCCAACAACATCATGATGTACGCACGGGCATATCGGCGCACAGTCTCCTCATATGCATCCTCCGGGCACTCGCCAAAAGTCTCCTGAAACCAGCTGCAGTTCACGGCGTACTTCTGAACCTGACTAGGAGGAGGTATAACTCCGAGCAACTCCTGGAACCAGACCCAGGCTGGACCACCCTCGATTGATGTACGCACGGGCATATCGGCGCACAGTCTCCTCATTTGCATCCTCCGGGCACTCGCCAAAAGTCTCCTGAAACCAGCTGCAGTTCACGGCGTACTTCTGAACCTGACTAGGAGGAGGTATAACTCCGAGCAACTCCTGGAACCAGACCCAGGCTGGACGGCCACCCTCGATGTATATATGGAACTCTGACAGGCACCCGCTCACGTAATGGCCGTCCACTGGCAAACCCAGCTGGTATGCCACGTCCTGGAGTGTGATAGTGCACTCTCCGAACGGCATATGAAACGTGTGCGTCTCGGGACGCCATCGCTCCACGAATGCACTGACAAGGGCCTCGTCTAGCCGGAACCATCGGTCGTTCAACCTTGCAAGATGGTATAGACCTGCCATCTGCAAGTACGGAACGTATCTATCATCAAGTCGCATGCCCTGCTGCCGCCGCATGCTCCTAATGCATCGCTGGAGCTGCGAGTAGTAATGAACCGCATAGTTAAAACCAGCTTAAAAACCAACCACAACTGTAAGCAACGCGATAAATCATCAACAAACCATTCTGCTAAATAAACCCGCATAACATTACATGAAAGATAAGCAACTGGAAAAAAACCCATATACCGCACAACTAAGCCGTTAACATAAACCGGCTTAACGAGATCCACTAACAAGAAAAACCTTAACTAAACCGGTTTACATAGAACATCTAGCGTAAAACAACTACAATCAAACAAGTCAAACAAATCACCAACATAAAACCACTAACGAAAACCACCTACCATAAACCACTCAAATAAACCGCTTGCATAAACCACTCACAAAAACCGGTAACATAAACCACCAAAATAAACCACTAACAAAAACCACTAACTTAAACCACTAACTTAAACCACTAACATAAACCACTACCCTAAACCACCAACCTAAACCACTAACATAAACCACTAACTTAAACCGCTAACTTAAACTACTAACATAAACCACCTACATAAACCACTAACATATACCACCATCTAACCCACATGCAAAAATACTAAGTCACAAAAACCGCTATAATCAAAAATATTTCCGTACTAACCTCGTCGTTGATGACCCCGGCTATATGAGCGACTCCGTCCAAGCGATATAACCGTGCCGGATCGTCCCCCATCAGCAGAGTATTCCGTTCAGGTCTTCCTCGGAGAGAATCTGGGTCGTTTTCTCTGAGATTTCGTTGGGTAGGGGGAAGGAATAATAGTTCGAATGAGGGTGATTCGAACTCCTTATATAGCCGAATCACCACTAATTCGAACCAGCTTGGTTCGATTTATGAAGGACCATGCCAAGGGTAATTCGAACCAGCCTGGTTCGAATTACATACGTTGCACAATTGGCTATAGTTCGAACTAGATGAGTTCGAATTAGTTGGGTTAGTAATTCGAACCACATTGGTTCGAATTACACACAAAGCAAGTCTTCACCTAATTCGAACCACCCTGGTTCGAATTACTAAGGTTTGTAATTCGAACTACCCTGGTTCGAATTACATAAAATTCACGTTTGGCTTATTGCTAAAACGATTTTCACTTTGGCGTATTTAGGTTACACATTTCTTGCCTTGGCTTATTCTAGTTTTTTGCCCTCGAACGTTTATCTACATCATTGTAATAACGTAATCAACTCTTAGGACTTGTTTGGATTTATAAAAAATAGGGAAAAAAAAAAAGGAAAAGTGAAAAAGTGAACTTTTTTTTGTTTAGATG
>NC_029790.2:128722132-128724238 GCF_000816755.2 Arachis ipaensis
TGTTGTCTGTGTAAAATTTTTTACAATAATAATGCATAAATTTTTTTTTATTTTTTTTATAGTATTTTTTAATTCATTAGATTAAGGATTAATCCGTCATGGATTGGATAATTAATATCCATTTAAGGACATAAATTTTTTTAATTTTTTTCACAATATTTTCTATCCCGTTAAGTAAATGACTAATTCGTCGCGAATCGAAGATCTATTTAAAAATTTTTTACTAGCCAATCTGTATACAAAAGACGGTATTCGAACCTCCAAAATTTACTGAACTATTAAACTAACCATTAAATCGATCCAAATTGATTAATAATGCATCAAAATTAAACACTTAAAAATACATATAAATCGTGATTTTAAACGATGGTTTATTGCCAAACAAAAAATTCCCGTGATATTAATTCTTAACAAGGATTTATGAACAAAATGAAGAACCTTGTTTCAAATACAATCTATTATAAGTAGAGTCTTTATAAAATTCAAATGAATCTAAGAACCTATTTGAAAAGTTTTAAAAGAAATGTTTTTGAGTTTTTAACTTATGAAAAGTAGTAATATTAATGTCTGATACAACTTTTAAAATCAAATTGTAACTTTTTAAAAAACTATTTAAGAACTTATAAAGAAGTTAAAAAAATGACTTCTCTCATAATACTAATATTTTTTTTATCACATTCCTATAAAATAAGTACATTTAGAACTAAAAATTTAAACACAAAATAACTTATTTATAAATTACTTTTTGTATAACTATTTATTGTTTAAATTATTTTATCAAAAAGAGTTTAATTAAACTATTTACCTAAACTGAGCCTAACTCTCAAAGGCAATAGAAAAAGAATAATAACCGGAAATAGTGACAAAGATGGTATCTCTTTTGGTCGTTTTATTTGTGTGAAGAATTCACATTTTAGTACTTTATATTTTTTTATAGGTCATAGATTATATTTCATTCATGAAGGATGATATTTTTTTTTTAAAAAAATTCTCTCATTTGAAACAGAATAGATATGGGTCTATTAAAAGACGCGTGGGTATACATTTGGGACGATAAATAAAATACTTGTGGGATAATATGAAAAATAGTTAATATTCATCAAGGTGGGTATGAAATATATGCTCTGTCCTGCTTCATTGTCATTCTTATTTTCTATCACTACCGGTTAATCCATAGATTAAAACCTATCCGACAATCAACTTGATCACGATACTGAGTTAATAGGTTAATGGTTCAAATGATTGTTCATTGATCGAATCACTTATATCAAAATTAATTAATTTAATGTATAAAATATAATTTAGTTATATCTGTGAAATATATTTTATGAAAATCGGTATATTTAACAAGAAGCTGAATAGCCAACTGGCTTTATTATCCATTCCTTAGAGCTAAAATGCGTCTGGTTCGCTTAATTTCAGAGTGATCATCATCGTTCAATTGTGTAGATACTAAATAGTTCATATATCAAACCAGATCGACAAAAAGTATCCTAACCTAGCCAAAGCGGGACTTGAACATAGTATGACTGAGTTAATAAAACTGTAATCAATTGGATTGATCATATCACATGAAGAAATACTACTTAATTTCTATAAAATTTTTTAGGGGTTATAGCTCTCCCTCTCACCCCATTGTTATCTCATTCCATTGCTGCCACTCCATCATGTTGTGGCTGCCCCTCTCACCCATCGATGTCGTTGAAATCGCTAAAAACTTTAAGAGTAAAATCATTGGAAGTCATAAATAAAGGGAGTACTAAGGAGCAGTAAGTTTTGTGATTTGTAACTATTAATTAGTTATTATTAATGTTTTTAATGGTGTGAGATTTCATCAAATAGTGTGGAATTGCTCATTTTTTTTTTGGCTGATTAAGTGCTGTCACGAACCAGAAGAATCATAATTACTTATAATGAGACGAAGGACTAGACCAGACCACGCAATCACACTAGATTTTAATAAAAGTGGTGGGATTTTCTTCATAATACTAATTCATCGTCTTAATTATTCTCTTAATATCTAATAGAATAAAAAATTTTAATATATATTTTATTTTTAAAAAATAAATTAAGATTCTTAATATTTTTAAAAAACTTAAATAGGCA
>NC_029790.2:128725267-128729498 GCF_000816755.2 Arachis ipaensis
GTTGAGAAAATAAAAAGCAAAAGAAAATTGAAAGAAGACAAAAGCACAGCCAGCAGCTGCACAGGTATGAAATCCCACAAGCTTTTTAAATAAAATCTAACACAAGTTTTTTTTCCAACTTTTACAAAAAAAAATTACGTGAGTTTTCTTCATTTATTTATTTTGTGTTATTATGTATTGCATGTGAATAACCTCTCTTTGTTCGTTTTCAAATGTCTCTTGACTTTATTGAAAAGTAAATGTTATTTCAGTTACAATGGAATTTACTAAGGTCTTATAACCTATGTATTAGAAATGTGTTAGGAAATTAACTTGGTTGGTTGAGTGATCAGCTTATTCGTTTATTTAAGTAAATGTTGAAGATTTAAATTTTGCTTTGTGTATGAAGTAACTCATGGATCAGTGGCAAACCCCTTAAATATAGCTAAAATCTGCGACAGATTAGTTTATGGCATGTCAAACATGAGTACAATTTCCTCATTTTACATATGGTAAGTAAAAAAGATTATGTGCGTATTTGTAATTTTTAAAAAAAGGTTTAATTACTTTATTAGTCTTTATAGTTTTACTAAATTTTTAATTAAGTTCTTATATTTTTTCTTTTTAATTGAATTTCTATATCATATCAGATTTTGCAACTAAGTTTCTACCATGATAAAAACGTTGGAATTAACAGAATATTCAGTCAAGTGTTAGGCATTTTATTTAATGAAATATCCGTTAATTCCAACGTTTTTTTTACGATAGAGACTTAATTACAAAATCTGATATGGTATAAAGACTCAATAAAAAACAAAAAAAATATAGAGATCTAATTAAAAATTTAGAAAAACTATAACAACTGACAGAGTAAAATTAATTATTAATATAAAATATATAAATATATGATGACTGATTTTAATGTATAAATAACATTTTTTATATCAATGACTCTCAATATCCTTTAAAATTTTCACCGCAATCTTGTTGTTATACTCTTAGTATGTTATGATTGCCGTCTCTTAATAAGACAATAATAAAATAGGTTATAGACGATAGGGGTGTCCGCGGATCGGGTCGGATCGGATATGGTCAAAATTTCGATCCGATCCGCACTACAATCATCGGATCGGATCGGATCCAATATTCGCAGTTTTTAAGGTTGGATCTGATTCGATCCGATCTGCACATTTGCGGATCGGATAGGATCGGATATCGGATATATCCGCAAAACACAAAAATATTTCTAAAATTAAAAAAATATCAATAAAATTCGTTTTTTCCATTCTTTTAAATATGTTTACTCTTAAATAATAAATTAGAATAATACAGCATATATATGATAATTATTAGTTGAAATAAAACATAAAAAGAATATTTACTTATTATTTCTTTATTTTTGCGGATACACAGATATGCAGATACCAACAAAAAATTCGCAATGCGATCCGATTAGTGTGCTGATCCGATCCGAAAGTCTTGCGAATCGGATCCATATCCGCAATTTTCAGATCGAATTCGAATAAATACGGATCCGATCCATGAATAGTGTTTTTAGAGTTTTTATAAGAAACAAATTTATAGTGGATGAAAGATACATGTTTTGTTAGGTTTTGTGACAATAAAATAAAGGGAAATAAAATACATACCTGCTTGCTTGGAATTTTCTCGTACAATATTAAGCTTCCATAGGATGATGTCGAACCCATGGAATAGTCTGAAGAGGCCCAAGATTCTCTCCTATAGTGCTTCTTGCGCTTCTTCTCTACGCTATGATCTTCATCCGACTGGTTTGGGATGAAACCCTGCTGAAAGCTGCTCATTTCTGAAGGGCAATATGCTCTTCAAGTTCAAGCACGTCCATTTCTGTGGGTCCATTCCTGAGAGATGACTTCTCTGGAGAAATTTGCTTTTTGTTCAGAGTTTGCAATGAAGTTGTTGGCATGCAACTCCTTACCAATCAAAGGTTGCTCCACAGATCTGGTGACCCTTTTGCTTCCGATTTTACCTTTCCTTGAAAACTTGAAAGATACAAGAGCAATTATAAGTGCACCTCCACAGAGCAGCAAATATAGCATCGCAGTTTTTAAGGTTGGATCCGATCCGATCCGATCCGCACATTTGCGGATCGGATCGGATCGGATATCGGATATATCCGCAAAACACAAAAATATTTTTAAAAGCTTATTTTTATTAAAAAAATATCAATAAAATTTATTTTTTTCTATTCTTTTAAATATGTTTACTCTTAAAATAATATTAAACATACTTTTCTTGAATAATAAATTAAAATAATTTAACATATATGATAATTATTAGTTAAAATAAAACATAAAAAGAATATTTTACTTATTTATTTCTTTATTTTTGTGGATACGCGGATATGCGGATCGGATATGCGGATACCAACACAAAATCCGCAATCCGATCCGATTAGTGTGTGGATCCGATCCGATCCGATCCGAAAGCCTTGCGGATCAGATCCATATCTGCAATTTTCAGATCGGATTCGGATAAACACCGCGGATATGCGGATCGGATCCAATCCATGGACACCCCTAATAGACGACTCACCAACTGTTGGCAAGACATACTAAAATTAGTATTTTAATTTTTTAGTGATGTTACATGTATAAATTTTATTGACAATTAAGTTTAACTAAGTTGATCTAATTATAATAAAAATTACTCTCAAAATGAAACCTATGACATATGAGTAGTGCTCCACTAACACATAATTTAAAGAGCTTGCACTAAATATACTAGTCTTTCTACATTTTTTAGAGTATACAAATTTTTGAAGTGTAGCACACAAAAATTATAATGTAACACAAATTTATTGACACAACACACAAATTTTTGCACATAATATACAAATTTTTTAAACACAATATACAAATTTTTACTACACCAAAATTTATGTGTATATTCTTTTATTGAGTTATATTATACATTTTTTTCTCTCTCTTTTTTTATGATGTGTAAACCAATCACCATTCATTGCAAGCCAATGTTACATGATAAGTTTCATTTTTCAAAAAGAAAAAAACACACACACATACAAAAAGTACTGTTGACACTCTTTTTAAATATGTCATCATGGTTCATGGCTATTAATTCTGATCTGCAGTTTCAATATTTCTTGGTGGTTAGGGTCTTCAGAGAGTGCGGCACGACAATTTTTAAGTGCACCCAACACATTTTCTTTGTGCTTATGGAATGTTGTTCTTAAATGCAAGGGGTGCAAATCAGCTTTGAATGTAAATGGTTTTTGAAAAGTTCAGCGAACGCTTCGTCTTTGTTGTAGTTGTCCATCAACACTGTAAACACTATACCACATCACATGTGTAAATCAAATAAAATGAAACAACACACACTCTTACATTTTTACAGCACATAAGTAACGGAAGCTATTAGTTTGGTAGCTCACACTAATTTGACAGGTATCATTAAACAAATTCTGGTTTATCATAGCACACAAATATTTAAGTGTAGCACACATTTTTATTCAGTATAGCATACAAATTTACATATATAACTGCATAAAAATCAGAATCATAGAATAACACTAATTTTTCAAACAATTCAATTAAAGAAAACTAAAGACATCATAAATAACCATAATAAAAGAAAAAAAATATATACAATAACAATACAAATATCGAATATAGCAAAATAACATAAGTAATAAAGTTAATAGTTTAGTAACTAACACTAATTTATTAGAAATGATTAAATAAATTCTGGTTTATTAAAGCACACAAATATTTAAACGTATCACATAAATTCACACATATAGCATACAAATATTGAACATAAAAAAATAATATAAAAAATATTTATACGTTTTCAATTTCGCTCAATAAAAAAGATACACTCAATTCAAAAAAAAATAAAAAAAAAAGAAGAAGAAGAACAACAACAAGACGTTAAAGAAGGAAAAGAAAAAAATGAACTAGTAATAATAATAATAAGAAGAAGATGACAACAATAATAGTAGCAGCAGTAATAATAATGACAGTGATAGTAGTGATAACAGAGGAGCAGGAAGAAGAGAAAGAGCGCAACTGAAATTTAAATCCTAGTAATTTAATTATCTTAGTTAACAATAAAAATACTTAGACACCTAATATTTTTATTATTTATTTTATAGCGATGCAAAATTAGTTACAACCGGGTATAAACCCAGATAGATATTTACTTTCTTAAAATATATAAATTAATGTAAAATCTAATGATTATGTAATTATGA
>NC_029790.2:128729693-128730934 GCF_000816755.2 Arachis ipaensis
AAAAAACGATAGTGTAAGACTAAAATTATTAAGTGCAATACTAATATAAAGGTGAATTCTACCATGTCTTCTCTAAATTAAAATAAAGGGTAAATTATCCCTTGTGGCATATATAATGATTATTGATAAATTATTTTTTAATTAGATTTTTAAAGTTTGAATGAGATCGTCAAATCTAATTACTATCTCTAATACGATCCCTAGAAAATCTAAAAAACGAGAGAGCTAAAAAATGATAGAAATTTGTGATATATTAGTTAAAAATGATGGTAATTGGTGCGTGAAAGGAGACACCAAAGTATTTTATTTTTTTTTATCTTTAATCGTTCTTAAATTATTTTTCAATTATTATTCAGATAATAAAAATCCTAAGATGGTAATTATTGACTCATTGTTTTTATGACTAACTAATATTTTGGTTTGTTTTTGTTATATAGTTATACAAGGTTACGAAAGTTGGTTATCTGAAGAGGAGTATCATTGTTAATCCGACTGAATTTTAAGAAAAATACTAGGAAGAAAATCTTAGGAAGGAGAGAGCTGAAAAATTAATAGATGTGCTCGTTGAAATGGGAGATTGAAAGTATATGAACAAGTTTAAAATCCTAACCTAATTGATTGGAAATGGTGATTAGATTTGAGAGGAATTATGGTTTTAAAATTGGAGAAGAAAATGTGTATTTGGTGTGGATTATGAAAATGACACTATTATCAAATTTAAAGAGAAACATCGTGCCAATTGAAAAGAAAAAAGAAGATAACGTGAATCTTGGAGGTCTAATAGAAGAATAATTTATGAATAATCACTGTATATATCACAAAGGGTAATTTACCCTTTATTTTAGAAAAGATAGAATAAAATTCACCTAATATAAATATAATATGAAAAAGTCTAGGGGCCAGCAACTTTGTTAAATTCTGACCAGCATGTAACCAGCAAAGAAAAGTGAGCCATTGAATAAAATCTCACACCATTAAAACCATCATTAATGGCTATTTGATGACTACAAATCACAAAAGTTACTGACTATTTGATAATTACAAATCACAAAGTTACTTACCCCTAATATTCCTCATATAATATTTCAATAACCGAAAATACTATTCACTTTTTCATGAATCATAACAGTGTGTAGTTTCAGCAAACATTATTGTTATAACTACATAAAAATAAAAAGTAAGAGAGGATGAAAAAATAAGACTAGACACTATATAAAAAAATATAAAGAGATGTTTCTAGA
>NC_029790.2:128731056-128736452 GCF_000816755.2 Arachis ipaensis
TTTTATAGTATATCAAAATATAATCCTACAATTTTCATCATATAAGGATCAACAAAAATTTATTTTACATGAAGGAGTATCCATCCGTGTATATATATATATATTAAGAGTGACAGTTCGAAGTAGAATCCGTACAATTCATTCCAACTATCAAAGGTCATTACTTAACCCAAGAAATCATGGAGGTTGTGCTTGACAAAGGTGGCAGCCATGATGATGATCATAGCCTCCCAAAGGTGCGGATCTTAGCCGTGAAGACTGTGGCACCGGTCAAGGAAACTCAGCCACGGCTAGCTCAAAAAGTGTTGTTAGCCAGTAACGACCATGATAGCATTGTTGGAGGGTGCTACCAAGTAGTGTTCTACTATAATAACGATAATGGTGAGGAGAGTGGTTGGTCTTTTTATGGTTGGATTGTGGAGTCACTGTGCATGGCCCTAGTGGACTACCCTATACTCGCTGCCAGGCTCCTGGAAAGAGACACGGGACTCGAAATTGTGTCTATTGATTCTGGCTTTCGATTATTGTCGGCACAGTGTCAATGGACCTTGTCACAATTTCTTGATCTGAATGAGAGACACAATGATAATGAGACTGAGCTTGTCTACTGGAAGGAAATTGATGAGACACTTCCTCAGTTCTCACCCTTGTGCTCCGTTCAGGCAAGTACTATTATTTCTTCTACATGTACTTCACTTTACTTTTCGTTTAATGAATTACTGGTGCATTTACCCATAGCATAAGTTTAACCACCTAAACGTCTTTTTTTTAAATGTTTTCATGTTATGTTTTAATTGGTTTCTGTATAATTTATTTGGTATTCCTCATCATATATTATTAAATTATTCAAAAGATTTTCTATCCATTATTTTAAAGTGTTAGAATATTTTAACATCATTTTTTTCGTATCTTTTTAATTGAGTCTTTGATTTTTTAAATTATAAACCTTATTTATAATTAAGAGTAAATGTTTTAACACCACCAATTAGTCACACATATAAAAATACAAGAACAATTCTATTGTCATAATTATAATCTAACTTTATAAGCAATACAATACAATGAAACTATATATAAGTAATATAACTAAATTTTATCTACATCTATAATCACATTTCATAAATAATATAATTAAATTATATTTATGTTTATAATTAAAATATAAATAAAAATACAAAAAATTATCAGGATAGTTAATTTTTTTCGTTCATAAATTATACAGAAACCAATTAAAACACAACATGAAAACATCTTTAAAAAAAGATGTTTTAAGCATCTTTATCTGAGTGGCCTCCATGTGAATAATAAGGTTTTAAGGGGACACAATCATATCTTTTGTAGTTAGTGGAGGCAGAGGAGTGTAAACACATTAAATCCATTACTAAGTTTATTCATTTAACAACAACAACAATAAAGCTTTGTCCCACTAAGTGGGGTCGGCTACATGAGTCAAACGATGCTATTGTGTTCTGTCATGTGTCATGTCTACAGAGAGACCATTTACATATAGATCTCGTTTGACCACCTCATGGATGGTCTTCTTAGGTCTTCCTCTGTCTTTCGTCCCTTATCCATCTTCCATCTCATCCACCCTCTTGACTGGATGTTCTATCGGTCTTCTTCTCACATGTCTAAACCACCTAAGACGCGATTCAACCATCTTTTCCACAATGGGTGCTACTCCAACTCTCTCCCTTATATCTTCATTCCTTATTTTATCTAATCGCGTATGACCACTCATCCATCTCAACATCTTCATCTCTACCACACTCAGCTTATGTTCGTGCTCTCATTTAGCCGCCCAACACTCCGTACCATAAAGCATAGCCGGTCTTATAGCGGTGCGATAGAATTTACCTTTAAGTTTTAAAGGCACTTTTTTGTCGCATATAAACTAGATGCACTCCATCATTTTGACCACCCTGCTTGGATCCTATGATTTACATCCTGCTCAATCTCTTCATTTAAATTGGCGAATTTTTCCTTCTAAAATTAGGTTGGTTTAAATTTTGAGTTAAATAAATACGTTATATTTAATATATTTTTTTTGTATTTATTAAAACAACACTTTTTTGTTAATATTCTTTATCAGAAAGATTTTTTTAAAAGACAAATACAAAATAAACATATCATCCCATTTAATTTGTTGAATTGATCATAAACGATTTGAACTGAAAATTTATGGCCATAAACAAAACATTCACTCAATTTATATAACCTGGGGATATAGATAAATTGAATCTAGATAGATCGTACTAGTCCATTAACAGCTTTAGTGAGTATGACTATTCGATAAGCCCTTAAATGCATATTTGCATATGAGGCCGTATAAAAAAAGTTGCTTATTCGAGTTGTTCAAATAATATTATTTTTTCCATCGACATCAGTTAATTTTTTTAATTTTAATTTTAAATTTTAATCCAAAATTCTAATATTAAATCCTAAATTCCTAAAAAATAAAGCAAAAAAATAATTTAATAATGAGAAAATGGATTAATTTCGACTATTTAAAAATTAACTCTCTGTACTTTTTATATTATTATAATTTTGTGTAAGTCTGACTTACCATTTTTCTTTCCTCGTTCATTTTTCAGCCAACTGAAATTCAAAGTTAACATCACATATCATGAAATTCAAATGTTTTGAATATTTTATTGAAAGTGATATTTTTTCCCCACTCACTGTCTTAGGTGACTAAGTTTGAATGTGGAGGGTACTCAATTGGCATTAGCTGCAGCCTCTTATTGACAGAGGTTTTGGCAGTTGACAACTTCCTCAAGAAATGGACAGAGATATACCAAGAAATGTTACCCCAAAATGGAGAAATTAAGAAATCCATATTTATCCACCCTTTGGTGAAAGATCATGAGGTTCTCCCCAGCCATGTAATCAGCCCCACATTCAGCAGAAAGCGAGCAGAAAGCATGATTTTCAAGATCACTTCCACCACTGATGTGATGATCATGAGTATCAATCAAGAAACATGGAGGGAGTTAGCCATGCTTTGTGTTAAAGACTTGGAACATAAACATAACATACAAATGGGTTCAAAATTTTCTTTCCTTGTGAAGAACGACTCATCCTCATCAAGTGGGGTCGTCACAATTGAAAGCTGCTCAAATAATGGTGGAAACAATGTTAAGAGTTTGGGTCTCAAATATCAAATCACCCTAGCAACGTGGAACGAGTTTGGATTGTACGATGTAGCATTTTGTGAAGGAAACAAACCTGTCCATGTTTCATGTTGGGTTGCATCATCAGTTCCTGAAGGACATGTTATGGCAATGCCACACCCAAGGGATAATTTATCTGCAGTGATTATAGTCACACCTCCAACTCCAAATTGACACGAGGATAATATCCATTTAAGCTTAGCTTGCAATAAATAAATCAAGTTAGCTTATGAGCTACTTGTGGATAGATTATTAACAAAAGCTTATGGATCGACCTTATATATAAGTATGGTTTAAATTAAGGGTTTGAACTTAATTATTTATATTAAATAAACCAAATGGAAGTGCTGTTGTATTTGATTTAATATCTATAGGTTGTGATTTGAGTCGATAAATATAATAATACATTATTATATATCTAAGTTAATATACTTTTTGGCGTTCTTTGAAAAAGTTTAAAAATAGTCCCTGGCTATCTTATTTTCAGTTTTCCAAAAAAGATTTTCAGCCTCAAGTTGAAGAGAAGAATTTGTTGTCTGCGCTCAACTGTTCTTGAGGAGATTTTTTTTATCATGCAACATTTTTGTCTTTTCCTTGTAGAATTTATCATTCTCATATACGACAACCATAAACTTATTGAGCTCATTGAATTGAAGGAGTCTCTTCCTACAGTCTTAGCATCAAAGTTAAAGAACTTGGTAGCCCAATAAATTCTATGCTCTAATTCCACTAGTAATAGTAAGTGAGAAAATCTGCCATACATAAATTGGTATGGTAATATATTAATGGGTGTCTTAAATGCCGTTTTATATGTCCAGAGAACATCATCTAATTTCTTGACCCACTCTTTCTTAAAGCTCCCACAGTCTTCTTTAGAATCCTTGAGTTCTCTATTAAAAACTTCCACTTGGTCACTTGTCTGAGAATTAAAAACTTCTCTATTAAAATATTCTTTATGTTTGATCCCATGTATTTGTGGAGAAGAACATCCAATTATTTGTTACAGAAGTAACTTCTTCCATTACTAATCAAGATTTTAGGAATACCAAACCTATTGAAAATGTTCTTCTTGAAAAATTGAAATACCACTTGAGCATTATTAGTGGACAATGGCGCTGCCTCCACCCATTTAGAAACATAGTCCACAACAACTAAGATGTAATTATTTGAATATGAGGGAGGAAAAGGTCCCATAAAATTAATTCTTCACACATCGAACAATTTCACCTCTAGAATGAAGTTTTGGGGCATTTCTGCTTCTTTGGGAAGTTTTCTAACCTTTGACATTATGGACAATTCTTTCGAAATTCCTCACAGCTAATGGCATAGTGCATCATGTTAATAGTCTTGGCATTGAGCTTCACTTTCTTTTTGTCTTCATCATTCCACTCCACTTCTTTTGGAACAACTTCACCTTGGCATTGGTCTTTGTTGGAACATCTAGGCTGTTTACGATTATCTTCCATACGTTGTAGGCTACGGACTGTATAAAGATCATCATCATTTCCTTCCAATAGGTGTAGTTTTTGCCATTGAAAGATGATGGTCTGTTATTGGATTGCCCTTCGTTAAGAGTGTAAGCAACCACATTTGCTCTTATATTGGCCATTTGGATCTTTTCTCTAAGTTGTTAGACTTGATGCTTCAAACATTAGCTCTTGATACCAATTGAAGGTTTTCAATCGCCTAGAGAAGGAAGTTTAGGGTCACCTTTTTAAGGTTTTAAAACTTGAACACCAAAATAGATTTGGCATCTACTGAGTCTATGATAGCGATTATGCAGGAGATAATTTATTTTCGTTTCATAATTAACGATATAAAAACAGGGTAGAGAAGAGAAGAGTATACGGTCATATATGTAACATCCTACCACACAGAGCCTTACGCTTAAGTTGTAAAGCAGAGGTGGCGAGGTATTACGACCTCTAAAAGTAAAATACGTATATAAATATAGTTGAAAGAAATCATATCTATGAGCCTTGAAGAAGAAGCTAAGCAAAAGCAAAAACAGAAAATCGTGTCACACTCGCATGGATAATCATAAAATAGATAGGTAATATCATAAGAAGGCAAAAAAAAAAAACATAATATACAGATTAGAGTTCCAAAACATAGATATCAAGTTCCAGACTCGACTTGCGAAGCTAAGGCTGGCCAGAGTATATATATATATATATATATATATACAACCTAAAATAAAACTCAAACTATAAAATAAACACA
>NC_029790.2:128736528-128747004 GCF_000816755.2 Arachis ipaensis
AAATAAACACATGTTTCTCCAAGTTAACCTCTGAGAGGGGCAAGTATAAAATACAAGATGGAGAATCTATATACAATAAACATAAATAAAATACAACCCTAAGTCCCCAGAGTTCTTCGCTTCTACAGAGTCTCCAGAATGCTCAGTGAGGTACCTCCTGACCTGCATCTGAAAAGCAACAATATGTATGGAATGAGAACTGGAGGTTCTCAGCATCGTAAAGGTGCCTGCATAGTTAATATAAAAGGTTCCAGAAAAGGCAGAGGCATTCCTAGAACTCCAACACACTCAGATTTTAGCTTAAAGATCCAACTAAACAAGAAATTAAGTAAGTTATCTAAAGTATTCAAGTTCTAAATCTAACTTTAACTTAACACTTCACTTTCTGTCTCCTCCAATCCTTCGAATCACTGGTGGAACAACCCCCTCACACCTCCACTAAAAAGGGTCTCTCAGAAAATATACGCATGCAATTTAACCAAAGAAATCACAGATAGAGGAGCAATTATAACAAGTAGAACAAGTAGCAGATAAGTAGAGTTAAGCAATTAAGTAAACCAAAATAATACACACTCAAGCAAAATATATAACTGCACATGATGTATGCATGTCCTATGGCTGATGAGCTCATTTGTCGATTATATAGCCAAACCCGACATGTCCGGTAGCTAATCCAAACACTGTCTCTCTGTTGCGCATTAATACCATTAGAGGGAATACGTGCCCTATCACTATTAGAGGGATTATGTGCCCTATCACCCTTACAACCAGAGAGAAAACACAGACATACTCATCATCAATCAACCATAATCATGTCTCGTTTATTATATTCATTCAATTTCATAATTCAAACTTAGTTTTCATCATTTTTCTTCCTCATCTGTTCCCGGAGCAAGTGTACAACGCCACTGCCTCTTACCCCGGGTCACATATCTCATTCATTTACAAACCATCATTTCCGCACTTTCTCAACCACAATTCATTACTTCAAACCTTATTATCACACCTTCCGTTTCGTTCATTAATAATTCATACTCAAAACACAATTCATTCTTTTCTAAATAAAGTAAACTCAAAACATAATCTTTTTCTTAATAATTCAAAATTAAATTATAAAATCCTTAAAAATCCAAATCTTTCTAAATAATCACTTCAAACGAAACTTCATATTTTCATAAAAATTTCGGTAACATCTCTTCTAAAACTTGAACTTTTGCCACCCCTTAATGGTTCCATCCACCAAACCAAACATCTCTCGGTGATTCAAATCATTTTCAGTATCAAATTATTTCAAAATTAAATCACACATTTCTCAACTAATCCGTTCAATTCAATTTCACAAACCCTTCATCAACCCTCAACACATCAACATTCATAATTATTTTATACTCATCAATGTCATAATCCAGCACATACAAATTAATTCATCCTTTATACACACATCATATACCATATACACAATCTATCAATAATTCATTCAATTCATTCTTATCTTAAAGTCTTTTAGCCTAAGTTTTCACGAGACATTAAACATTAACTACAAGAAACCAAAACCATACATTGACCGATTCCTCTCTAAACTCAGAATGCCTCAAAAACCTCTTTTTTTACAAACTCCAAGCTTCCAAACGTCAATTCCTCAAACTTAATCATCCAGATTTTATTTCAAACTGCCCAATTAAACTCCAAATCAATAAGAACAAAATCTAATTCACCCAATATCACTATAATCATCATAGGATTTACTAATTCAATAATTCACAAGGGTTTAACAGTTCCTTACCTTACCCACACATCAAATGAACAAAATCTAATAGTTTCCTCAAGCAAACTCAAGCCTAGAACATCAAAATCACATAATCTATCAAACTCAAAATTTTAAAATTCGAAATTAGTGAAGAGTGGTTGAGTAAAAACTTGCTAGATTCTTACTAAATTGATATGTGAGTTTTGTAGAGAATTTCGAGACGAAAGCGTGGTCGCTAACAGCTCATCAATCAGATCTCTGAATTGAAAGTTATGGACAATTGAAATTTTGGTGGTGAGGGTTAGGAATTTCAACGTCGTTCTTCACTCAAGAACGTGAATCCCCTTTCCTTGAGGGAGAAGTGGCTGAAGCCACTTATAAGAGTGTGAATGGGTTGGGCCTTCGGTTCAATTTGGGCCCAGTCCAACTGGTTTGGTTCATTCGGCCTAATTTTGGACTAATTTTTTTAAAATTAGTGTTAAAATTTATATTTTAATTATTTCTATCTCATTAAATTATAAAATTTAATTTTTTAATTTTTTAAATAATAATTAATTTATTGATTAATTATTTACTAATTACTCGAGGTTTACAATATATCCTGGTTTAACCACCTTATATAGTGTGGCATACATCTAGTATCTACTACAACTATGATAGAATTTTTACTATCTTTTTTAAAGATTAAATACACCAATTTTCTTGGATTCTTCCTAATCCTATCCAGGATGATTCAAGCTTCTAACTAAACTTATTTTGGTTAGGTTCACTCCCTACACTCTCAACACTAAGTGCTAACCCAACTTAGCAAGAAAATCTCTCATGCTCATGACACAAAACAGAAATACATCAAAATAGTTTGACATATTCAATGACCATTTTTTTTCAAGTTCAACTCTCTTTGCCATTTCTTTCATGTGGCCTTTTCATATATCTCACAAATTACATTTTACCATGAAAAATTAAAGAAAGATAAACTGAAAAAGTAAGATATTCAATGTAACTAAATGAAGGAGAAGAAATAAGATAACTTAAAAATTATGAGAAAACCATATTTAAGCCTCTTTTTATTTGTCTTTTGTCTTGGTAGAATGCTCCTTTAATATAGGTGCATTGCTTTCAAAACTTCAAAATTAACCAATAACAAAGATGCTATTAGAACCTCTGATTAGTATTTTCTCTCCTTGTCTACAATATTTTACTGATTACTCCTTTTATGGGGGGGGGGGGTTAATACTTCCAAAGCTTAAAGCTGTCCTTGGTGACAACTTTGCAATAACAGCAGGATCATAATGTCTTTAAACTTCAAAGTACTTACTAGATCAACACATTTGATCCTTAAGTTTTGGCCCCAAAATACACTCTTTTCCCTTCATTTTATCTGAAAAATAAGAATTCCTTTTTCTTCTTCATTTTTGAAATGTTGCAGCATCTTAAAGTAGCTTTAAATAGCTATTTTGTTTGCACATTTTAATTGTTAGAGAATCATTAGAATCAATTTAGATTAATTAGTATCGTCTAGTATATCTGTATATTAATTGTAGGATTCTATGCCTTTATTGTTCTGATTCATTTATCACCTATAAATACCCATTGTATATTGTACCTTTCAACACAACTCAATAATACACTTTTCAGATTACTCTCTCAGTCTCTTATTTCTAACATGGTATCAGAGCTTAGTTTTCTTTTTTCAATGAATATAAGTATGCTTCAGATCTATATCAACTTTGCTACTATGATTAAAACTCAGTTTTCCAAGGTCATTAAGGTTTTCCGACGTGATAATGCTATGGAATATCGTGATTCCAAACTCTTATCCTTTCTTGCAGAACATGGTACTTTATCTGAGTTTTCTTGTCCTGGTACATCTCAACAAAATGGTAGAGCTGAATGCAAACACCGTCACATTCTTGACTCCGTCCGTGCAATGCTCCTTTCTTCTTCGTGTCCTGAGTGTACTTGGGGTGAAGCTGTTCTTACTGCTGTTCATGTTACCAATAGACTCCCTTCTTCTGTTCTTGGTAATGTTACTCCCTTTGAGCGTCTTTATCATACTTCCCCAGATTATAGTTCTCTTCGAGTTTTCGGTTGTGTATGTTTTGTTCTTCTTCAGCCTCATGAACATAGTAAACTTGAACATCGGACTCGTATGTGTTGTTTTCTTAGTTATGGCACTGAACATAAGGGTTATCGTTGTTGGGATCCTCTCTCTAAACGTATTCGTATATCTCGTCATGTTGTCTTCTGAAAGCACCACATGTTTTCTCGATTCTCATCCTTTGAGTCCATTCCTACTACTCAGTCATCTTTGTTTACTAACTCCAATGTTGATCTTTTTCCTAGTGATGATTCTACAGATTCTATCTTGAGTGACCCTCCACAGCCTCCTATTCTTCCGCCTTCTCCATCTCCCGATGATTCCAGACCGGACGATAATCCTGCTCCTACCGTCATGCCTCCTCCTCCCGCTCGTTCTTCTAGGGTAAGGAATTCACCTCCTCATCTTCTTGATTACCATTGCTTTTCTACTATTCTTCATCAACCTGAACCTAAGACATTCAAAGAAGCCTCCTCAAACCCAAATTGACAACAAGCAATGCAAGAAGAAATACAGGCACTTAAAAAAGTACACACTTGGGATCTGGTTGATCCTCCTTCTGATCAGAAAGTTGTGGACAGTAGATGGGTATATAAGATTAAGACTCGCTCTGATGGCTCTATTGACCGTTATAAGGCCCACTTGGTTGTTCAAGGTTGTACGCAAGAGTATGGTATTGATTATGAAGAGACTTTTGCCCCTGTCGCTCATTTTACGTCTGTTAGAGCTCTTCTTGCCATTGTCGCGGTTAAAAAATGGTCTCTCATTCAGATGGATGTGAAGAATGTATTTCTTAATGGGGATTTGAAAAAGAAAGTCTATATGAAACCACCTCCGAGATATCCTTGTCTTTCTAATAAAGTTTGTCTCCTTCGCAAGGCACTTTATGGACTTAAGCAAGCTCCTCATGAATGGTTTGACAAGTTCAGCACTACCATATGCAGTCTTGGTTTTACTTCTAGCCTTCATGAGAATGCGCTCTTCATTCGCAAAAGCGAACGTGGAGTTGTTCTTCTACTTTTGTATGTTGATGACATGATCATTACTGGGGATGATGTTGATGGTATCTCTGATCTCAAGGCCTCACTTCACCGTACCTTTGAGATGAAAGATCTTGGTTCTCTCAGCTATTTTCTTGGTCTCGAGGTCATCTCCACTGATGATGGCATCTATCTCTCTCAGGCTAAGTATGCTTCAGATCTTCTTGCTCGTGTTGGGATTACAGATAGTCGCACTGAGTCTACTCCTCTTGAGCCTAATGTTCGATTTACCCCTATGGATGGCACTGTTTTGGATAATCCGACTCTCTATCGACAGTTAGTTGGCGATCTCGTCTACTTGACTGTCACCCGACCAGATATCGCCTATCCGGTTCATGTACTTAGCCAGTTCTTGTCAACTCCTCGTACTACTCACTATGCGGCAGTTCATCGCATTCTTTGCTACATCAAAGGCACTCTATTTCATGGCCTTTATTTTTCTGTCCATTCCTCTTTGTCTCTTCAGGCTTACTCCGATGCTGATTGGGCTGGTGATCCCACTGATCGTCGTTCTACTACTGGTTACTGTTTGTTTCTTGGCGACGCTCTCATTTCTTGGCGTGCTAAGAAGCAAACATTCACTGCTCGCTCAAGCACAGAAGCTGAGTACCGTGTCCTCACTGACACCACTGCTGAAGTTATCTCGGTTCGTTGGCTTCTCGAAGATTTGGGTGCTCCTCAGTCGTCTCCTACTGATGTTTTTTGTGATAATCGCAGTACTATTCAGATCGCCCATAATGATGTGTTTTATGAACGCACCAAACACATTGAGATTGATTGTCACTTTGTTTGGCAACATATCCTTATTCATGCTGTTCGTCTCATTGCTGTTGGAACACTAGATCAGACTGCTGATATCTTCACGAAAGCTCATCACCCGACTCGTTTCCAGACTTTGTTATCCAAACTCAAGTTGGTATCCTTAGCTCCCACTTGAATTTGAGGGGGGATGTTAGAGAATCATTAGAATCAATTTAGATCAATTAGTATCGTCTAGTATATCTGTATATTAATTGTAGGATTATATGCCTTTATTGCTCTGATTCATTTACCACCTATAAATACCCCTTGTTATCTTATATATTGTACCTTTCAACACAACTCAATAATACTCTTTTCAGATTATTCCCTCAATCTTTTGTTTCTAACATTAATTATCATAACTACACCACTTTTCTTCAAAACAAAATCAATATTTGATTTTGTCTTGGGCTCCATTATTTGACTTTTTCCTCTGGTGCTTATTTGATGAAAGTTTTTGGCTTGTAATAACAAAAAATGAACTGCCTTTTGCTTGATTTGCTTCACCCGAAATGATAAAGCTTTAGCTATATCAAAAGCTTTTATCCATGTAATGAGCCATGTTGCTGAGCTTTGTTTCTATTTGGATTTTGCAAAGAAAAACGACTATGGCTTGCAACAATAAATCATACATCAAACAATTTTTGGACTTTTAACTCAATCAAATACTTATATATTAGTCATCACCAATAATAAAATTGTTTCTTATACTCAAGACATGTATGTGAAGATCATGTTCTGGTTTCTGTTTTCAAATGACTCCCCATACATTATAAAAAAGTGGATACTATAACGAAGATTTTATAATTATCTTCATGTGAATATATATTTTTTTATCCTTAAATGATGGATTGTATGATTAGATTTTAATATTTAAAAAAGTGTTGTTTTTGTTTAAAGTGTGGCTAAATAAATAAACCATACTTTTAAATAAAACATCTTTATGAGGAGATATTTTTACCATCTTCATTTGAGTAGTTACCTTATAAAAATAATTGGCAAATTGCATTATTTAAACGTAGTAATTGAGAACAAATAATACAATAATACAGTGTCAAAGTTTTCAAACTAATTTGGGAGGCAGCTAGCTTATATCAATTACATACACTGTCTTTGATTAACAAATAAATAACATACAGATGGATTCAATCACTCTAGCACAAATTTGAACTTAACATATATAACACTATATATATACCAGCTTAAATAATCACTTTAATTTTTCTTTTTTATTGGATAGTGCTAATTAATTATAATGATCACTTGAAAATGTACTTGACGAGGCCTGGGATATGAGTGTTTATAAAGTAATCATCCCAATTGATCACTTTAGGATCGAAGCAAAACAAATCTGTCTCTACCCTTCCTTGTGTTGCTGCCACTCGCAGTTTCTCTGTGTTCATATCATCAAATCTGCGTCCCATAACACATTTTCTCTCTTACATACATAACCAACCAACATATATATATTAGTTATAGATGAATGCTAGAAGACCGTCAGAATTTATTGTTTTTGGTCATCATTTTAGTCATTAATATTTAAAAGTATGTAATAAAATATGTTGTTGGATTATTAGACTAAAAAATTTAAATTAAAGGAATTAAGTTGATAGCTTAATGATGACAAAAAATAATAAATTTTGATAGCTCGAACATTTCTCTTAATTAATAATGACTAGTGTTAGGAAGAGCAATACTACTTACATGCCGTTGAAGAACAAGTAAGGCCTATAAAGCTCCACCAACCGCATCACAATTTCGATCTTCCTATTCAGCTCTTGATATGTTCGCTGAAAGTACCTGCAAAATGCTATATTGGCCAGTTCAAGTCCCTGTTAAATTGTAAAAGAAAAAATGTCAGCCTAGTTAATTAAGAAAAGATTACAATGACAAAACATTGATATATAGTCAAGTGATTGCGACGAAGAACCTTCAACCAAAAGAGGTAGTGAATGAACATATATCTGCGGAAGCTAGCCATGTTGGCGAGGACAGTAAGTTGGCCAACTTTGACAGGTATTCCATCTCTGTTTATCCAAGGTTTTGCAGTGAAATACCTAACTACATAGTCTTGGAGATTAGCGTATCTAACAGGGTTTCTAACAGAGGAACCCACATGGTATATGGCATCACTTGGATGATATGCATGGGCCACCATGGCCACCAGTATTGCATTCACCACCATGTCTGCTGGTATCTGCTTGTTATATTACATTGCAGCTTATCAAAAATCATGTCATATATTTTGGACAATATAATAGTTTCATGCGAGCAACTAACTCACCACATCCACAACTCCATTGATGTTTCCAAGGAAGCATGTTAGTTTTCCTTTCCCATAAGCAACACCTAAACTATCAATTGTTCTGTAACAAGTACAAGAGTTGAAAGAATTCATATTACTTTTCATTAATGTATTATTATGTATCATACTATTTCCGTTTTTAATTAACTATCCGTTCTCTTTATTTGGATAAAACATAGGTATAGTGGACAGCGGGACAGTTAACTAGAATAACAAACAAAGTAACCAACTTGGATTGGTCGGATAGTCAGCTCACTCTTTCGCTTAAATAAGTATCGAGTGTTTGAATCTCATTTTGTGCATGCAGCAACCCATTGTCAGCGGCAGACCTTTAAATAGAGCTCAAATTCGTGACGGATTAATTCTTGGCCTACTAAGCTAAGAGATATTGTGCACAAAAAAAAAAAATAAATAAACAAAGTATATGAATGATTATTATTTGGTGCATTATATGGTTAGTGGTTTTATGGTCAACCAATTTTTTTTTTTTTTCTATAAAGACACAATTTCAGTCATTATTATTATCTGCTTAAAGTGATACCTCGTCAAACTTAGATAAAATTATCCCCTATAGTAAACTTCATACCGTTATCAAGAAAAGTTTAATTAAAGTAATTCTTGACTCATGATAAATAAGATCGTATTCATCATAAATACTCTTATAAAAGTGATGTTGATCTTAATATTTACCTTAAACCTTCAACCCAGCCAGGAAAAGGTTCGTTGAATGTACTTGTAACAATGGCAGGACGCAAAATAACAGCGGAAATAATATCTTTCATTTGTTCTACAAGCATTTCAGCTATTGCTTTTGTAAATACGTACGTATTTGGCCAACCATACACCTTTGCCCTGATCAATGATATAAAACATAATACATGAATAATGGAGCTGATAAATTGAACCACAATGTATGAGAAAAGCAAAGAGCAACGCACTAAAGGAATTTAGCAGAATACAAGGTTTTTTGTGAGTTTGTGAATGTAAGTTTGATTACAGAATAATCATATATGCTTAAATACTAGTAAGCACTGCTAGTCAAATGATGAAGTAACACTCTAATAAGGCATATGCACATTAACTAACAAAGCAGAATCTGTTAGACCAGTTTAGTTACTTAACCGGAATTAATACTCAATATGGTCCTGATCTTGCATGTGAATTTTAATTTATTCATTGAAGTTTTAATTAATTTTATTTAGTGTCCAAATTTTACAAACATAACTCACATTAGTGTGTAGCACAATTTTCGGCTCACCAGATGTTAATGTAGCGCTAACATGGACAGCAAAAAGTTTCGTTGAAATTTATAAAACAATATCATATCACTTGTTTTGGAAGAAAAAAGTTTTAATAAACACAATTTACAATGTTATTTTTGAGTTATTTGAGTGCCAAAATCAAAACGGCGTCTTTTATAAAGTTCAGCGTGGCATTTGACTGTTCATGTCAATATTTTCTTAACGTCTATGCATAAAAAAGTATCCCAGAAACTAATTCACAAAGTTTTAATATTAAATAAAGGCAATTAAAATTTTAATGACTAATATAAAACTCGTCTATAAACCTAGAGACTAAATTGAATATTATCTAAGCAGAAAAGAAAATTAGTCGTGACTAGTTGCTTCACTGCTACGTTACCACTTCTTCTTTATTATCTCTTGTTCTTTGCTTAAGCTTTATCAGTGAATTATGGTTTGCAAGGTTATTTTCATATACAAACTATGATGAAAATTAAATAAACAAATAATATGGAAAAAAAAAAATCAAATAACATTATGATACACTACGTATTCGTGTAGGCATCATCGTGAGACATATACATAATGATTCATGATTACTTGGATATATTAGTTATTAGATATATATGCACATAACAAGTACTTTAGAACCATATCAAGATAACAAGTAATTTAAAAAGTTCGGTATATATTTTTTGTTGAAAAATAAGGATAGGAAATAATAAATTTTAAATATTATTTATATATCAAAATCAACTACTAAAATTAATTACTACATTGAAACAATTAATTTTCTAATTAAATTCTTTAAAAAATTGATTCAATTGTAGATGTGGCTAGTTCATATAAAAATTTATAAATTCTCCCTCCTTCCTCTGTTTTGCAGGTCTTAACTCTATGTAGAGTGTAGATTTGACATTTTGACCTTTGAACATGATTGCTTAACATACAAAGTTACAAATATCCGTTGTATATCAGTTTTTTTCACTAATAAATATGCCTGATAATTAATATACTTTGTTAATCTATATATAAAGATTATATTAAAAGCCTAACTTTCTAAGGAAAATGATAATACGGAGACAAAAGTGCATGATTTGGATTGCTGGATTTATGACACGTTCTAGGTCAATGATAAATATGGTCTTCGTATATTTAATCATGATATATCACTCTTCAAAAGAATAACATGTCACTAATTTCAAATCGGTCGTTAAAATTTTTAAAATGAAATACTTAAA
>NC_029790.2:128747103-128750659 GCF_000816755.2 Arachis ipaensis
TTTCTCTAAAAGAAATAATTTAAAATAATAAACCTATATTTTTAATCATAAAAGATATTGTTAAGTTTAAAATTAAACAATAAATTAATTAATGATGACTAAATATTATTATTGGAGTAAAAGTCAATTATGTGTATGATTAATTTGTTTAAGTGTGCTAAAAATTAAAATAAAACAAACTGGTCGAAGAAGTAAGAAAATAGGCCCAACAAACTAATAAAACCCAAAGAAATATGAATGGCTAGTGTGAAGAAATTAAATTGGCCCAAGAACAAGCAAATGGCTCAACTGGAGATCCAAATCCATTCACTTACTCATTTGGTTGCTAACTAAAAAATTGAATTCTATTTCCATCAGAACCCAACTACACACCACCGAACCAAATTCTCTCTTCTCTCTTCTCTCTTTCATTAGCCACGTGAAATCACAGAAGAAAAACGAAAAAAAGAAAAAAGTTATGTATATGACTCGTATCAAAGAAGAAAAAGGGTTAGCCATAAAGAAGAAAGAAGAAGAAATCAAAAGTTAGGACAAAAATCAGATCTTAGGCAAGATCAAAAAATATTTTTGTTTTTGGTACATCTAAAGTAGCTTGCTGAAATTTCCTTCTTCTTCATACACATTTCTAAAAAATTAAAGAAAATGGAGATTATGGAGTTTTGCAAGAAATTAATGATAAAAAAAGTTACTTGGAGGAAAAGTATAAATAAAGAGTTCAAATTCAAGAAGCAAAAAGAAAAAGGAAGAAGAGTAAATAGCCATTTCTGACTATGAAAGATTTGGATGCTGACAAAACTGACCATAAAAAATTGAAACTAAAGTTATATCCATATAAGATATGTTTTGTTCGACAAAAATAACCAATTATTAAATTTTTGTTCATAATTTCATAAATACCCCTAACTTTTTATCTTCTTTTATCTCTACACCCAATCTCTAACCCTAACAATTTAATTTCGCTCCCTCCTTCTCTACCTCTACCCTCCAACCTTCTCCGCCGTCACAATTCCCTTCCACCACCACCATTCCCTCCATCCTCCTCACCTCCTTTTTCTTTCAACCATCACTAACTCCAACACCACCACCACTCCATTTCCTTCCTCACTCTTCCTCTCCAACCACCTCCTCTACACTATTGAAGACCTTCCTCAATCCTCACAAATATATGTTTGTTACTATGTTAATATATGTTGAGAATGTCAAAGAAAACTGAGAAAAAGTGCAGGAACCTAAAAGACACCAAGTTGTGTATTAAAATCAGATTCGAACATGATAAGAAGCAAAGAAATATGAAATATATGACCATCAGGCATACTTATATGCTTATCCGTCTTTGTTCTTTCAACAAAATCACTCATTCCCCTATCAAACGAGAACGCAGCAAAAGAATTTTAATTTTTCAGTGTAATCAAAATGCACATTCTCTCTAACCACCACCGGCTCTTCCACCCACAACTTCACCAAACAAACCCCCAAAACCCTTACCACAATCAGAACCAAGAATAGAACCATGCACAAGTATGCAGCACTCAGGAGCCCAACCCCAAGTTTCTTAAAGAAGAGTGCCGTCATGATGGTGGTTGTGGTAGTTTCTCCTCCATGATGAGCTTGTTGATAAAGTTCTAATGATTCTATGATGGTGTATTTGGTTTAATAATAATAATAGCATCCTTCTTTTCTTTGTGTCTAAAAATATGAGAGACGGTTTATTTGGTTTAATTTTGGGTTTACTTGGTTCTATTTTATTTGTGAGGACTGAGGAAGGTCTTCAATGGTGTGAAGGAGGTGGTTGGAGGGGAGGGTGAGGAAGGAAATGGAGCAGCAGTGATGATGGAGTTGGTGATGGTCGACGGGGAAGGAAGGGTGAGGGGGCTGGAGGCGATAGTGGTGGTGGAGGGGGATTGTGACGGTGTAGAAGGTTGGAGGGTAGAGATAGAAGAGGAGGGAACTAGATTGAATTGTTAGGGTTAGAGATTGGGTGTAGAGATAAAAGAAGATAAAAAGTTAGGGATATTTACGGAATTATGAACAAAAATTTAATAATTGGTTATTTTTGTCGAACAAAACTTATCTTATATAGGTATAACTTTAGTTTCAATTTTTCATGGTCAATTTTGTCAGCGTCCAAATCTTTCATGGTCAGAAATGGTTATTTACTCAAGGAAGAAAAAGAAGAAAGAATAAAAGTATAGATGCATTGTATGTACTGTTAAATCATTGCTGCTACTCTATTCTGCACCGCTGCTGCTGCTGATTTTTGGGGAGAAGAAGTCAAATATGTTGAAGTAAAGTTTTAAACTTTGAAAAGCTTTACTCCTCTATTAAAGGGGTAAACGACAAAGAATTGGAACAATGAGTGAGAGTACAAAGTTTGAGTTTTCATAACTTACAAAGTTATTACCTTTTCCTTCATGGTTCTCAATTGAATATTTTGCTTTCTCAATTTTATCTTTTCTTTTCTTTTTTTCGTTTAATGAAAAAAAGTATTACATTGAAGAATGTAAGAAAAAATCATTGAGAGAAAAAAGGCAAAGAGAGTGAGACTTGGAGAAAAATCAATATTTATTTCAAAAAATTTTTGTATGTATTTCTATTTTGTTGTTATGATACTAAGAAAATTTTCTTGTAAGTTGGGTGAGCACTTTGTAGTTGAAATCTAGGGAGTGAACCTAGTCAAATCTGACTTGGGTAGAAGCTAGGTTTATCTTAGATATGATTGAGTTGAATTTTAGAAAAATTGGTGTATGTAATCTTGTTCAAAGATAGTAAAATTCCATCATTGTTATGATGGAGACTGAATATAGGCTACATTGCACTAGGTAGTTGAATCAGGATATATGGTTGTGTTACTTCTCTTTCTCTTTTCGATTTTGGTTTTATATTTAGGAGACAAAACAAAATGATCTCCTACTTATTCTATCCAGCCATAATTTACAGCTGTATACCTTGTACATAGTTCTGTTTTGACTCCTCTTTCGACAAGAGACAAAATAAAAGTATCTCATACTTTTTTACACGAGGTGACTCAACTGAATCTATAAGATACACCCAGTTTAAAAAAAGGAAAGCAAAGTTAAAAGAGGCCTAATTCAAACTCCATTTTCTAAGCCACGATATCCATCAGATATTAATTTAATTTGTAGGTACTATATTCCATTATCATTATTTGACGATGCAGAAGAGAATGAGTTAGTGTTGTGTCAAGAGGTGTGAGAACTCCTATTTAACATAAAAATTTGTACAAAGGCTTATGAACGCAACATCTTAAAACTAATATGTAATACAAACTACGTCATTTCTAAAGTCAAATTTGTAAATTTTGATCAACCACAAAATCAACGTGGATTATTTGCAAAACCTCAGTATATAGTTTGCTTAAAGAATAAATGTCTTAACAAATTCAAGTTCTGTTAATATTTTTTAGAAAATTTTAAAATTTATTGGTTGTAATATTGAATAAAATAGATTTATAGTTAAAATTGTTTGTATTTTCATAATTTTGAGATTTTTTTATTTTTCAGGAACTATTTTATACTTTATTTTAAGAATTAATTTG
>NC_029790.2:128750891-128754888 GCF_000816755.2 Arachis ipaensis
TGTCTAGTTTGCACATATGAATACTTAACAACTACGTATATAAATTAACTTTCTACGTCAATAGTCATCGTCAGTTACTAACAAAAATGATTATATTATTTAATATTAAAAATTATTTACTATATTTTAAAATCTAAAAAAATTAAAATGCTTAATTTTAAAACTCTTAGAGCTAATTTAAATAATTAATGATAACAAACAGCCACCCACATAGATAAGT
Source organism: Arachis ipaensis (assembly GCF_000816755.2). Taxonomy (NCBI): domain Eukaryota; kingdom Viridiplantae; phylum Streptophyta; class Magnoliopsida; order Fabales; family Fabaceae; genus Arachis; species Arachis ipaensis. Next base: position 128,751,112 of record NC_029790.2, read on the forward strand.
ATCAAAGTTAACTAAAGGTATGTAAAGTTGTTAGCTACGTATGATGTTTCTCTTTCTTGTGACTCTCTTCAAAGTATGAGATGACATGTATCCTATTCTATTGGTGGTTAATTACGGGATTTAGTAGTACTTTTATATTTCTCACCACATATAAGCAATTTGTACAACTCTCCAACTTTATCAAATTAAAATTTAAAATTAGTTTGGTTTATAATCAATTTAAAATTTATTTATCGTAAATTTAAATTAAATATTGAATTCAAAAATATTCACGTTCAGTGTAAAGTGAAATGTTATCTATTTGATCTTTTATAACAATAGTAATAACAAAATTTTATCTCGTAATTCAAATTATTTTTATTCAACAATGCTAGAAAACTAAGAGGATATAAACAAAAAATTAGTCAAATGTTTTTGGGTGAATTTAAAATCTCTATGTGGATGGTGTTTACGCTAGGCATTAGAATATTTCTTCTACTAAATATCAGAATGTTTCTTTTTCATACTAAATAGATGTTCTTTTATATATTTTATAAATTTGGTTCCATATACTTTTCTATTTTTATTATTTGTTTTTTATTTATCTTCTATCTCATTCATCTTCTTAACCGAATGTTCTACTAATATTCTTTTTACATGTCCAAATTAACTAAGAAGAAATTCTACCATTTTCTTTACAATAAGTGTTATTTCAACTTTTTCTCTTATATATATATGTTCCTTATTTTATCTATATATGTATGACTACTCATCTATCTCAACATCTTCATCTCTACCACACTTAATATATATTCATGCTCATCCTTTGTCGTCTAACACTCTATTCCATATAATATAGTCAATCTATTAGCAGTGCGATAAAACTTTCTTTAAATTTTAAAGATATTTTTTTGTTATATGTAAACTAGACTCACTCTGCCACTTTGACTAGTCTGCTTGTATCCCGTGTTTCACATCTTCCTCAATTTCTCTATTATCCTATATGATACACTCAAGATACTTAAAATATTTTACTTGAAGTAAGATAGTTTCTCCAATTTTCAATTCTATATTATTATTTTTCTCCCGCCTACCAAATTTACATTTTATATATTCCGTTTTACTCTGACTTATGCGCAATCCTTAGTTCCTTACCCTCTCTAAAGCTCCTCTCCCAAAAGAATGGTGTCATTTTCAAAAAGCATGCACCATGTTATTAGTTCCTGGATATGCTCGGTAAACACCTCTAAAACTAATGTGAAAAGATATGAATTTAGAGATAATCATTGGTGCAATTTTACACTAATAAAAAACTCTTCTATTATACCACTTTAAATTTTTACACTAGTTTGCAATCCCATTGTACATATCCATAGCTGCACGAATATATACAAGACTTACATTCTTCTTTTTCAAGACCTTCTATAGGACCTCTTTTCATATCCTATTATATGCACCTTATCATATACGTTTTTCAATTAAATAACCATGTGTAGATCTTTTTTATTAATCTGGTATTTTTCTATCATTCTTCTCAACAAGGGTATAGCTTCGGTGGTGGATCTACCTGACATAAAGCTAAGTTGATTCTTTAGGACCTCCTGTATCTCTTATCTTAATCTCTATTCTATTATGTTCTCCCATAACTTTACAATATCACTCATGAGTTTTATCCCTTTGTAGTTTTCACATTCTTGTAAATAGGGACCAATGTGATTTTTTTTCTATTCATCTGACTCTTAGACACTAGAATTTCATTAAAAAGTTGTATAACCAACTGACACCCTTCCCTCCTAAGCCTTGCCATACTTCCATCATAATATTGTCTGGTCCTACTATACCTTTTCATTCTTTATCTGCTTTAAAGCCTTCCTTTGAAGCCTTGAATCTTTCAATAACAATACAGTTGAAGTTTTGTTCTTCTTTCTTCTATGTAATCGACCAAAGTATAGAAGAGTCTCTTGTGCTTCATTAAATAACTTATAAAAGTAGCTCCTCCATCTTTCGTTAATGTTCTCATCTTAGACTGAAACTTCACCATTCTTGTTCTTGATACATGTAACTTATCCAAATCTCTTGTCCTTTTTTCTTGAGTCTTTGTGATTTTATATACACATGTTCCACCTTCTTTTCGTACCCAAAGACTGATAAAAATTTTCATACGCTCTTGTTCATATTTCGCTTACTACCACTTTTGTCTCCTTAATAATCTTATATTTTTCAGTTTTCAACATTATAACTTAAAGATTGCTCTTTAAAATATTTCTCCTTACCTTTTATCTTCTTTTGTAAACTTGTATTCCATTGCTATTACTTTTTATCTCTTTTTTCAATACCTCTATTTCACTAAATTTTTTTCTCTTTTGATAACTTTTGTCATCTTATTTTATATCTCACATGCACTTCGATGTCTTTTTCACTTTACTTCTTCTTCTACTCGTCTTTGAAAATTTTCTTATTTCTTACCTTTTATCTCCCGTCACCTCGTTTGTGGGTTCTTTTCTTGGTATCTTTTTCTCACCTTTTGCTCAATGCAAAAATTTATGACAAAAATCATATATTATCAAACTCTCTCCTGAAATAATTTTATAATTATTGCAAAATTTTTTGTTGACTCTTCTTAACTAAACAAAATTAATTTAAGAGCTTATATTACACCACTATTATAGGTTAAAAAGTATTCGTCTCTCTTTTTAAAATAAATATTTACAATGAGAAGATCAAAAATTGAGAAAAAGTCTAAGATGGTTTTACCCTCCATATTGATAACTTCAAAATCAATACACATATTTATTTACATCCTTTCTAACATGACCTTAAATCTCTTCCTAAAAACAAAAATCTTGTCTCCCAAAGATATGTTTTGGATTAGGCTTTCTAGCTCCTCTGAGAATTTTTTTTATATTATTTTTCCAAATCTACTTGTAGTCCATAGGCGCTAATCACATAAAAAGCACTTCTTTTACCATAAATTTTATAGTGATGATAATCACCCATCCTTCTGATGTCTACCACATCTTTATTCCACTACTTATCCATAATAATGCCTACTCTATTTTTATTCTTCACCTTTTTTGTATATCAAGACTTAAACCCTGAAGTAACTCTCTTGCCTTCATCCCCACCTATTTTGTTTTTTGTAGGCACATTATGTTAGCTTTATAGATTTTTCTATTAGTGTGTCTATTTTTTATGTCCCAAGTCGTAACTTTCTGTTGTCTATGTCTTTACCTTTATCTTTACTTTTTTCTTCACTTCTTTTTTGGTAAACTAATTTATTTACTCTCATCTGTTTGTAAAAATGTGAAAATCCTTTCTCACTATATTCAGGCACCAATACAGTTATTTTTGTTCATTTGACACTGTATTCGAGATATATAACATGTTGTTTTGGAGCAACAACCTAACTTTAGCATAATAATATCTTTGGTCCATGTCAAAAAAATTTGACATGTGTTTTATGTTGACTGTCGAAGGCCTAATGCATTACTCCTCTTTTATTCGGGTTTGAGATTGACTATGTAATATAGCTCTAAAAGATCGAAATAAATAATACTATAATATATCTATTTATTATAATATATAAAAGGAGAGTCCAAAATAGGGTTCCAGTGAATGAATGACATATTGACTTTTAAGTTTCATATAAATTATTGCTATGTCATCCATTGTAACAACATACAAAAAAATATCTATCTTAAAAATATATTTATACTACCATAGAGAATAGCACCTATATAACTAATCTAGGGTCAATCTCATAATTTTATACACTTAATTATCTAATTCTACAAAAAA
>NC_029790.2:128755893-128756903 GCF_000816755.2 Arachis ipaensis
ATGGTTTAAATTCTAATAATTCATATCTTATTTGTAAAATAAATTTTATCTTATGAAAAGTTTATTTATTTATTTATCTATCTATCTTCTGTCAATTCATTTATAATGTATAAAAAGAAAAATCAAATAATGACACAATGAACTCTTGATATATTAGATAACTTCTAATATTGCTACATAAATATTTTAGTGGAATTATGATTTTATAGGTTTTTGTGTAGACCACCAAAATAGTATCCAAAATTTTTGTGGTTGATAAAAATAACACAAAAATTTAAAAGTCTCTTAAAGATAGTTTAATAATATGACAAAAGTGACCATTTCTTAAGTGATATATACCATTTTTATTAATGAAAAATGCTGAGTTATTTAATTAGGTTGATGAGATGGAAAATGTGAAGGTTAGCGTGGTACAAATCATAATCCTAACCTCCTAATATACCTTCAACTCCCAAAAAAACTCAATAGAATAATTCATTTTTTGGGTACCTATCTTCACCATCTTCAGTTTTAAAATAGAATAATCCATTAAAAGAAAAAATCATATAAAAAAAACTGAATATTTTTTGCAAAGTGTATGAATGGAAGATTCATTGAAAATTATTTCGAAGAAACAGACAAATTTTCAAAGAGAACCCAAATCCAAAAAATGAAATGTCAAGAAAAAATTACAGCAATAAATACAACGAAAGAAGGAGGGCATTGTTGTTGCAACTAACATGGAGAGAGAGAGAGATGACAATAAGGTGGTGGAACTATAGTGATGGTGATGGTTCAGATTTTAGGGCTTAGTTTTGAGAAAGGGAGAGTGATGTACTGATGTATATGTCTGTGCGGCTGTGAGTAGAGAGAAGATAAGACTAAAAACTAATTGGCTGAAACTAGACAGATATATAAATTTGATTCCGTGCTATAATTATATTAGTTAACTCAGTATTTTTCGTTAATAAAATTGAAAATAATTAATCTTTTGGTTACTTTTGTCAAATATTAAAAATTTTAAGGGACTA
>NC_029790.2:128757251-128759505 GCF_000816755.2 Arachis ipaensis
ATAGTAATAATGTTATTTCTCTTTAATTGATATAAATTGATTAATAAAAGTTAATTCATTCTCTCTTTTTACTCTCTCTTCTACTTATATATATTTACTATATAAATCAACATTCACCTCATACAACTTGTTCAATTTTTCTCATTAATTTATGCCTCTCACTCGTTTTCTTATATATTTGTTAATGTTTTGCACAATTATTTAAAAATTTGATTGATAATTCCAATTCTTTATTTTAGTTTGCTAAATAATTTGATCACTATATGTTGGATGATAAACTTCTAAAATATTATAATGTATGATGTTTTTACAATGTTTTTAATTTTTTTTAGGTTCTTTCTGACGCACGAATTTAAATCTAGTATACACTGTTTATAAGTAATAATGGACCACTAACTTATGACATATTTAAAAGCAACAACGAAGCGTCTTAAATACACTTATAGAAGATATGAACCAAAAATATACTTAAAAAAAAAAATTAACAATGATAAGTAAAAAAAGGTGAACAAATATAATTGACTAACCTGGTAACACCTAAGTCCTTCATGGCCATTTTGATTTCATTATCAGTCGCTCCTTGCTTTTGTAGGTCGTCTAACTTGTCACGCACAATTTTCTTTTCAGCATCGATGTCTAATCCAGGTACAGCAGTGAAGTGATATGGGGTCTCTAATATGAGCCCATCTCTCTCACCACACACATAAGCTGATGATATATAGAGATATGAAATAATTATAATTTATAAGGCTAAGCAATAACAATCAATCTAATTTGCTGGAATAGATTAGGGATGATAATGAAATAAGATATGGCGGGGTGAATATTTCAGTACTCATATGCATTCTGATCCATCGTATTATTCGACATATTATTTGTAAATATTTTATTTATCATTCTAAATTCATATGCACAAATAACTTGTTATTATGAATTCGAATCTATCTCATTTAATTTCACTCCAGGGGCGGAGTTACGTAAAAAGAAGGAGGTAATGGTATCTCCTAATTTTAATTTTTTACATGTAAATTATATGTAAATTTTAGTTTATTTTTTTTTAAATTTTATTTTAATATTATTTTATGAAAAAGTCTAAGGGCCATCAACTTTTGTATTTTTTGCCCAGCACTTAACCATCAAAACAAAAGTGACTGATCTCCCACCATTAGATGTAATCTCACACCATTAAAAATACTATTAATGACCAATTGATAATTACAAAACACCAAAATTACTGACCCTCTAGTATTCCTCTTATTTTATTATATAAATATTTTTGGCTTTCTTCTAATATTTCATTTAGTTCTATTTCTGTTTCACTTTAAACGTTATATTGACAATATATGTCAGATTATATATAGTAAAGTAATTCATGTCTTTTCTAGTAAGGTTATATTAGTAATAATAACGACATGCATTAATTAATGTATATTATATATATATAATACACACACAACCTGTTGATATATGGACTAGTACTTCCAGCTTAATGCATCGTTTGGCAAAGTAAATAACATGCTTAGCTCCAAAGACATTTAGATCCAACGCTATGTCATATCTGCATTTTCAAAGGGAACAAGTGTGAAAAATAGTGTTTCAATTCCCCCAAGAAGGAGAAGACAAAACTGGAAGAAAAGGAAAGAATAATAATAGTTTAATTAATTAAGATCGTTATAGCTATATAAACCTTTCATCAAAGTTAGTGGTTGCAGCCAAATTAACAATAACATCAACTTGGTTGCAAATCTCTTCCTTTAGGGTTGAATCCTTCAAACCCAAGTCCTCATAACAAATGTCCCCAGGAAACACAGTCAACTTTTCAGATATAAAGGAGTTAAAATTTGCACCTAGCTTTTCTTTTAGCAAATTAAACAAGTCCGTCCCTAAGATCTGCATGCAAAATTAAATCAATATAGTTTTTAATTATCACGTGTACCATATAATAAGCTTAATTAATCTATTGATGTAATGAGAATTAAACAAATAATATGTGCCTACTTTATTATAATTAATTGAACAATGATAGGTTGACGAGGGGCTAAACCAGCAAAGTAATATATGCTTACTAAAACCATGTGAGATCCATCATTATTAACTTTTTCTATACTTTCCCTCTTCATCATCGTATCATACTACATTTTTCTCTTCCATTTATTTTAGGGCATTATGATTTATATTGGTTTTTTCACATATTAAAATATAATAATCTATCTTAAAATATAATAATTTTATAATTATTATTAATTAATTATTG
>NC_029790.2:128759530-128760141 GCF_000816755.2 Arachis ipaensis
TTGGTTGATTAAATATTAATTAAATTTTAATAAAAATTTTGGCCTTTAATTTTTTTTATTTGATCTACTAATAATTAAAAAAGATATTCAATAAACATGATTTTTTGTATTGCCTTTCGTGCACATAAAAAAGGTCATATGTATGAAATCAGGGGTGGAGGCACGTATAATTAAAGGGGGGCATAGTGGCCCCCAAAATTTTAAATTTTATGAAAATGGTCCACCTTTTTTTATTACCTAGACTTTTTTTTTTAAATTATTTTATCTCTTTAATCTTCTTATCTTTTACGGTTTTACCTCTTTGACTCTTTTTTTTTTTTGCAGATTAAAAAAAAATTCTAGTTCAATAAGTGATTTCATTCTTCTTTCACAAAAAAAATCTATTTTTACTCTCTTTTTTATTTCAAGAAAATTATTAAACTAACAACCAATAAAGCACATAATCATACAAAAGTAGAGCATGTTTAATATTTTCTTTTACTATTTTTCGTAGGTTATTGGGTGTAGCCAATAGAATACCAAAAATTCAAAATGGAATAATGGATTGGATAAAGATGTGTCCATAGTGCATTTAAAAAAAAAAAAGAAAAATGAGTTTAAACAATAGAATA
>NC_029790.2:128760373-128764383 GCF_000816755.2 Arachis ipaensis
TTTTTTATTTTATCATTGTAATATGTAATATAAAATATTTTTAATAAATTATTAAAGATGATGATCCCCTAAATAATTAGTCTAGCTCTATTCCTGTTTATGATGTCCATGCACCTCATTGTTCAAGCGATGAGCGGCAGATTTGGCATCTGCGGCTCTCAAGAGAAGAAAAACCTTCTTAATATTTGGTTGAACCCTCAACACCTTCTCCAAAAAAACTGAAACATACAACCAAATAAAAGACATATCAATTCATCACAACTATGAATGAACGAAAAAAAAAAGAGTTATATCTATATATGTATATGTATATGTATGTATACTTTTGGCTAGAAAGCCTGTGGCTCCAACAACCAAAATGGTCTTGTCCTGAAGAAATTGGAGCACACTCCAACCTCCATTGAAGAAAAATAAAAGCTTAAGGTATATGATGAGAAGGGCAGAGAAATTAACCAGAGCGATTTGGCTTATTTTGAATATAAGGATACCAGCATAAGCTATGCAATATATATAGTGCTTGTGATAGTGAAAAGTTATTTGGTTTGGTATGAGAATTTGTATTCGAAAAATATTTAATTAAGAATCATTATAATTTATTATTTTTTTATTATTTTTAGTTATTAATTTAATTTTTTTAGTTTAGTAATTTAATAATATATTTTATTCCATATTTTTAAATATTGATGACTAAGTAACGACCAAAAACAATAAATAATTAAAATAATTATAAATAGAGCAATTAATTATGAGACGGGGGTGACATATGTATATGCCCATAAGCTGTCGGTGATAGTGAAGTCCAATTTTCACTTTTTCTTTTCATTTTTTTTTTCCAAAAGAAATCTCTATTTATTATAGTTGAGAGCCAAGTTATCAACAATTATTAAAGTGAAAATCATTTAACGAATTTACTATATTTGGACAGTACTCTTAATTAATTTTTTTTACCAAAAATAAAAAAATTATGTCATTTAAATTATAATTTATTGGCTCTTAATTAATTCATTTAAAAATAAATCAACAAAAACTAATGGCATTAACATACTACATGCCACGGCATGCTAAATAACGATAATGATATTAGGGGTATAGTTTTCAAAATCAAATCGTTCATCAACTGTTCTAACTACTAATTTATTAGTTTAATTAATTTGATTATAGTTCATTCAAAAAATTGTTTTACAATAAAATAATAAATAAAATATAAATAAATACGTTAGACTTCATTCAAAGTTTGTAATTGACTATCATTAGATTTACGACGAAGAGAAGCTTCATTCGAAGTCAAATGATTTTTTGTATTATTATTCCGACGTATTTTTTGGTTGATATTCTCATTCATACCTAAAAAATTTCAGCAATCCAATAACAATATTACAGGTTTACGACAACCTAAATCAACCCAATAATCTAAACATAAATAACTAGAAACAGTGATATACAATAAAAAAAAATTAACAACAGCAAGATTCGAATAAAAAATATCAAAATCAAATCAAACAATTAATAGAACCACACCATATCAGAATTCATATTCAAGATCATCCACAATCCTAAACTAGAGCAATGAAATATCACAGATTAACTATTAGCTTTATCAGCTGGAGAGAATGATATAGTGCACCTCCTAGCTCAACTAGTACAGAATGTGGATGATGAAGATGAGTTTGATGATGACAATGATGAGAATCATGAGGATGATAATGAAAAATCTACATCTCAATCGTCTGATCTATCCGAGTAAAAGTAATGTGTTTAATAATATTTTGTATAAAATTTTAGCTTCCATATTTTATTTAAGTATCTTCTTATATCTTCTATTATGAGAACATATATATGTTATTGAAAGTGTTTCTTATTTTGTTTGGAATAAGAGACATGGTTAAAGATGCAGGTTGGGGTTAGGGTTCGGGTGGCAGAGGTAGTGGTGGTGGTTGTTGGGGACGGCCAAAGAAAAACACGTATGTGTTGCTTCAGTTATGCAACACATCTTCACGTGCCACCCCTATGACTACTACCACTACTACTCCACCTATCATCCCATTCCACCCCCTCTTTCACCCAGGTCCTAGGCTGCAACCTCTCTTGGGTTGCCACAAATCACTATGATCTTGAAACCTGGGATCAAAAGCCAGTCACAGTAGCCCTAGGCCCAGCCTTAGCCTCAACTTCAACTTTAACCTTAGCTGCAACCTCAGACTCGGCCGCAAGCACAATCTCAGCCTCAGCAGCCTGAGACCTCTCAATCATAGATTCCACGATCATAGATACAGGAGGGTACAACTTTCATTGTCGATGATCCTCGTCCAATACTTAGATATGGGATGAAAAAGATTGGTATAATTTATATTTACTCAACTAAATTTCCATTTAATTTAATTATTTAATCGCATATATACTTAAATTGTGTTTGAAACATTTGGCATAATCCGCGCGATGGCACAGAGAGGATTACCTAAATTTTCAACAACCACTATCGGTGGTTCATACCTAGTTTTGGCCGAACGTCAGAATGGGTGATTCAGCTTTGGTGGGACTTGTTTAAGGTAAATAAGTTGTACTTGCTTGAATTTTTCATTTATTTTAAATTACAATGTTACTAATTCTCTAGTGTTGTCTTATTGTAGAAACACTTCCAATTCATCTCCGGTGAAGAGTTTCACATAAATAGGGATTGGCAGGTCAGAGCAACCAAGCGCCTTTGGGAGATATTTGTGGAATCCTGTAACAAGGGTGCTCCTACCAACTGGATCCCTGATGATATTCCCCAACCGCTTAGGGACTACTAAGCCACAGAGAACTACACCGAAGGAACGATGCACCCTGGTGGATTGACCATATACAAGGCCATGACTAAGAAGATGGTATGTCTTAACATTTTAAATAGTACACAATATTAGTTACATATATGATATTGAAATGATAAACTATTGCTAGACAAGAGAAAGAGTTAGGTTGTAAGCTACTAAGCTAGCCCTGTCGGAGCGAGCTGTTCAAGCAGACCTACACTAAGAAGGGGGATTACTCGAAAGAGGCCGACAAAGACTCAGAGAAGGTCCACCTAAGATTTCTTGAATCTTAATGTTATTCAAATAAAGTATATGTACTTAGTTTAATGACTCAAACTTGACAATCAATTTTTTAGCATCTCTTCGAGGAGGAGTTGGCGAAGGCCCACTAGGAGTGCCAAGCATAGATTGATGAGAGTGGTTAAATGTAATTACAGGCTGACACAAGCCCAACCCGAAGAAGCTGTCTGAGATGCACTCGACTCCAATGACGCGCTCTCTCTGTCTTTGGTGATGATCCATGGTTAATGCTTCATTGCGATGTCGTTTGAAGCTCTGCCGTCAGCCATTGCTATCCACTCTTTTTTGCTTGAATCCCTGTCGCTTTCTGTCTTTGCAACTTCCATCCCTTCCGTCGAAGGCGACGATGCTGTATTATAGAACCCTCTTTGCCCGATTTCGACGGATCAGTTTGAATCTCCCTCTCAGCAGAACCAGATCGATCATCCACGGGAGACGGCTACTTCAACAGCATCATCAATGACAGAAGTTAGTTTTTTTTTTCTGCCTTTGCATCCTCCTCGACCCACATTTCCTCCTTTGATTCGAAGTTGCTCGTTCATCTTCAATCGCCATATGTTCCTTCTCAAGTATGTGATGTGCTACTCATTTCCGATGGCTCTGAGAAAAACAAACAAATGAAAGTAGAAAATAGAAAGATTGATTTACAGATATTAGCGGGATCTTCTTCTGGCAATTGAAAACATCATGGTTAAGAGATCGATCTAGAAGGTTGGAAATAATGTCGATGTGGCCTTTGGCAGCGGCAATATGAAGAGGAGAGTGGCGATTGTAGGCAGTGGTGTGGTGGAGGAGAGAAGGGTCGTGGAGGACAGTGAGAAGGTCACCGTGGTGGATGACAGTGAAGAGGCCATGCTTGTGTGGAGAGAGAGAGAAAGAGAGAGAGGTGCGTAACAACAGTGATGATAATGCAGGGATTAG
>NC_029790.2:128764418-128770085 GCF_000816755.2 Arachis ipaensis
CTTACTCATTGAAAAATATAAATTTTATTTTTTAATAAGAAAATTTTTTTATCGACGGCTGAAGTATCAGTAAATACGATTTTTTTTTTTTTTGCAATGCATTTATTATCGACGGAAAAATTATCACTATAATTATTTTAATATCACCATCGACTCGATTGTCAGTTAAATTATATCAGATTTTTTTGTCAAATCATTTATCCACGTACTTGTGTCGACCATCGAAAATATCAAAATGTCTTATAGTGTTAAACAACAAATTTCAATTGGGTTGTAGTAAAAATAAGGGATAAGTATGTTTTTGGTCCCTAAAGTAGGGGCCAAAAATTTATTTCGTCCCTCGGCTTTTTTTCGCAACAAAAAGGTCCCTTAGGTTCCGGTTTGTTTTAAAATCGTCCCTCTGACGATTTTAACCCTGTGGTTGTTGGATTTCGTTACGACCGTTTTTAACGGATATGGGAAACGTTAATTAATATAAATAAATAATAATAGAAGGATTAAATCAAGAAAGTGAAAGAAAATGAGGTGCAGGGGAGGGAGGAATAACGACGAGAGTTGCTGCTGAAGGTCGACGGCTAGGGTTTAGGAGTCAGTGGCGTCCATGGCTTCCCAGAGCTCAAGAGCCTCACGTTTTCGTTCAAATGCAAAGGAGTTGCTCTGTGGCCATGGTGAGAGGCCGGTTTTGCGAACTTCATCGACGAAGGATAACCCTGGACGAAGATTTTGGGGTTGTGTATACTATGAGGTAAAGTGTTCTTCCTATTTTGCTATTGTGGGTCTGAGAATTTGAGATTTCTTCATATGTTTCTGTGGCTTGCACTAGGTTCAGGATGGGTGTGATTTCTTCAGATGGGCAGATCCGGAACCTGGAGCTGTTCAGGAAGAGGTTGAATTTGCAAGAAATAGGAGAAAGATAACGAAATTAAAGGCAAGATTGAAGGAGTTGGAGACGAAGCTTTGGGTTGTGGCTGCTCTATGTTTTGCTGGGTGGGTGGGATTTCTGTTCTTATTCCTGCAGAATCATTACAACTTGAAGCAGCCGAATGGAATGCACTTAGGTTATAGATGATTTGGTAGGGAATGTTATGAGGTTTACTGTGTTGTGTGAGTAGAGTTTGAGGGTATTCTCTGATGTTACAGTGGTTTAGGTTTGTAGCAACTTTGAAAGTGTTTGAACTAATGAAGAAAAGTGTTGTGTAATGTTGCCCAAATTGTCACCTTCTTTGATAGTGGACCTGTTTTATTTTGTAATGTAAAAGTAGTTTATGAGCAAAGCAGAAAAGCATTCAATAGAAGATCTAGAAATTCAGTAATTAGTAATGCAATATTTCATTTGATGACTAGTTAAAACATACACAAATATTTTGTCTTTGGCTCCACATGCCTAGTACCAAAAAACAGAGAAGCAACACTGCAAGTGTCCTCAGGCACTTAATACCAAAATACAGTACTCAAACCAATGTAACTAAGGTAAAGTTCTTAATGTAAATATCCAATACCAAAATTAAAAACACTTCTTGCAAAACATTAACACAAGAGTCATAGAAAATTTCACACTCTAATCCTAAAGATTTCCCCACTGAGATGGGGGTAACTTGGCCATCAACCTCAGCTTCTGCATGGGTAGATGAGGTGCACTGCATTGAATGATAGAAAAGGGCTTCTTCCTCACAGATGGCTGGCTAGGAGGCTGTTTGTTGCTGGTGGAGGTTGCAGAAGATGCAGCCTTGTTCTTGGGCTGGGCCAGGATGTTGGGCTGAGTGGAAGCTTTCTTGGGCTTGGTGGAAGCCTTCTTGGGCTGAGGTGCTTCTGTGGTGGGCCGGGCTTCACGTTTCTTGGGCCTTGTGGGGTTTTTCCTGGTATGAGATGCTGGCAGATTGGATGGTGATGGTGTAGTAGTCCTCTTTCTCCCTCCCCAAGCTGTCTGACCAGGTGCCAGCTTAGCTGCATTCTTCTTAGCTCTGTTGGTTGAACTTTGGGCCTACAATAATTATGTAAATCATATAGAAAGTAACACACATATCATATAGTAGTAAACTTATATAGTTGGCAATCATGATGGTAGTTGAACCCTAGAATAGCATATCACAAACCCTCTTACCCTCTTCTTAGGAAGGCTGCAGCCGCTTTTCTTGTGTCCAACTCCACCACAGTTGGAGCATCTTTGGACTTCTCCCCTCCGTGACATATGAGTCTGGCTTCTAAAGTCTTCATCTGCAGCCCCTCTTTTCCTCTTCTTCACCGGTCTGTGGCTTGGCCTCCTGTAAGGAGGTGGGATGACATCATCATATTGAGTCCTCTCCCATAGCTCCGGGCCGTTTACAGGGTGTATCACCGCCTCGTAGCACCTGATGTAAGCCTCCTTCTTGTAGCATTCATCCACATATGACTCCAAATTAAGGCCCTTGAAGGTGATGCAGCTGATGGCATGAGGACAAGGAATCCCACTAAGTTGCCAATTCCTGCAAGAACATTCACCAGCTGCCAGATCCACAACATACTTATCTAGACCACTCATGACCTCGTATTGGCTAGCAGATGACCAGTAAGGCCTCCAGTCCCTAGCTAAGCTTGCCCGTTTCTCTAATTTCTTACAAATCATTGGCATAATGTTTCCTGGATAATTAAGAACCCTTTCCCTATTTGCAGCCCATCTAGTCATCATGTAAATCCTAATATCCTCTAACATGCTCACAATTGGTTTTTCTCTTGCTTCTACTAACACAGAATTGAAACTCTCACTCATGTTATTAACAAGACTGTCACATTTAGATAGGAAGGTAAACCTGGATCTTGACCAGAACCTTGGTGGAATGCCATTCAGATGTCTAAATGCTCCCTCATTCAGAAGTCGCAAAGTTTTCATTTCCTTCTCCCAGATCTGCCAATGACTTGCTTTAGCACACCTCCACATCTTGTTCTTTAGCTCTAAACCAGGAAACTTCTTCCTAAAGTTGCTGTAGAGATGCCTGACACAGAACCTGTTATCCACACCTGGAATGACCTCTTCAAATGCCGGCAATAAGCCCTGTTTACAGTTAGGTAAGATTTCAAATTGCTACTTCATTTATTAAAATAAATTCAAGGACAACTTGTGAAAGGCTGATATATTGTGAGTTACCTTTTGCTGATCAGACATAAACGTGCACTTTGCAATATTGTGTGGGCCTAAGTCATCGGACAGGTGACGGAGAAACCATACCCAAGAGTCCTTATTCTCCGCCTCCACAACCGCATACGCTAAGGGGAAAATCTGGTCATTTGGGTCTCTTCCGACTGCAGTCAACAGTTGTCCACCTTGGGGGGTTTTCAAGAAGCAACCGTCCAGCCCAATGAACCTTCTGCAGTGTTGAAAACCTTTCTTGCAAGCCTCAAAGCATACATACATTCTTTGGAAGACACAATAGTTCATCAGTTCTGCATTCTGTCTCTCTTGAGCAAAATCTGGTGATCTAATAACCTTGAGAATCACTGTGGAACCTGGGTTTGTTCTTAGGAGTTCATGGCAGTAGTCGTTTATTCACTTGTACTGCTCCCTAAAGGCCCCCTGTATCTGACTCAAAGCTTCCTGTTTTGTCTTAGCTGCCATTGCCTTGGTAACAGTCAAGTTCCATTTTTTGTGAGCCTTTGCAACTAGCTCCTTCACCTTGATCTTTGGGTTGGATTCAACTTTCTTCTTAAACTGGGTACCCAACCATTTGCTGTGCATAATCCCAACCCGGTGTGTCTGCATGCAGGTATGTTGGAGATTCATGCTTCTTAGTTGCCAAGTGGACTCCTCACCCACCCTGTGTGCATATAACCAAAATGGGCAGCCTTTCTGACAAACAGCTCGGACCCTCACCAAGTCGCACTTGCTGAATTTAATGTTTCTAGCTGTGTTGACTGCATAGGCCGCCACTGTGTCCTTGAACTCCTGCCGAGATTCATACAATGTGCCAACCTTCCATTGGTATTTTCCCATTTCCTTTTGTGTCTTATGCACTGGAAACCTCTGCCCCCCCTCCTCAGCATGATCCTCCCCATCATCATCACCCATCCCTACTCCTGCAATTACATGATCCTGCTCCAATTCATCACTGTCAAATGCATCCTCATCATCCAAATCACTTGTAACAACTTTTTTGCCCTTCTCCACATTGCAGTCCTTCGGCACAGCATTATCTTCACCAAATCCACTTTCATAGTCGTACACATCATCACTGTCAGTGAAGTGGATGTCTTCCACACTGTTTTTCTCTTCATCAGATGGCAAGTATGTTGGGTCATCACTGTCTTCGCCACTGCTAGCATCATCACCATCCTCCTCATCTCCCTCTTGGCCTAATTCCACTCCACCATCCTTATTATCGCACTCTTGTTGATCTGCAACCCTAGCTCCATCACTGTTATCTACATTGCCTTCGAACAACACTAAATCCATAGCACCACCTAAGGGTTTCTCATTCTGGCCACCAACCGTTTGTCCCCCCACGTCCAGAAAACCCACCTCCGGAAATCCCTCGGCATCCTCAACATCATGCACCACAAACAGATCAACATAGCCTCTCCTCCCTGCTATGGTACACATTTCAATTGCCTCTGTGTCACCTACCAATAGCCTCAAATGACGCTCATAATCATCCTCAGTTGGGTCTATGTACCATAACGCTGAAATGTTGGATTTCAGGTATCCAAGGTGTCTCAGTTCCTCGTATGCCTCAAACACACTCCACCGATCGCCGTCAATATCCTCCACAACTGTAGATTGACCCTTCAAGTACCTCAGCACACCATTATCATATCCAAATAACCCACCATGGTGAACCCGCATGTTGAACAGCGCCATCTCCTTCCCGAAAAACCCTATTAATCAACACAGGGAGTTACTCAACAAACTATGAACAACAACAACAACAATCAGTTCAAACCCTACCCTTTCACACACCTTCGCACATTCCACATTAAGAAACGAAAAATTACATTCACATAATGCTTACCTTGCCGAGGGATTTTTGTTGGAACGAAGCCAAGTTAACAAACCACGAAGTTTTCCGGCAACCTCTCTCAAGCTACCAACGCCGGACGTCGCAGGAAGGCCTTCCAAGGGTTTCGCAAAATCGTTTCACACAAACGTTTCACTCTCTACTCCTATTCTCAGTCGAAGCGTTGCTTGGGAAAGGAAATTTGATCTCGCGGGAAGTAATACCAACCAACAAGGGCATTTTCGTATTAAAAATTTATTTTTGGGGGCAAAGGACGATTTTAAAACAAACCGGAACCTAAGGGACCTTTTTGTTGCGAAAAAAAGCCGAGGGACGAAATAAATTTTTGACCCCTACTTTAGGGACCAAAAACATACTTATCCCTAAAAATAATTATCAACACCTAATAAACCGTAGATAATATCGAAATGTCTTATAGTGTTACAACAACAAATCCCAAATGGTTCTGTATAAGCATTAAGTATACAGTAGTAATCAAGCTTTTTGCAAATATTTTAATGTAATAACCTTGGTCCAGTTGTACGTCCACACGTAAATACTCCGATTATAAGTAGAAAATTATGTCCATAAGCTATGTGTATGGTTGTACCTAATTATTATTATTTGAAAAATTATGTCCATTAGTTATATATGTGACTGAATTTAATTCTGATAATGGAATAATATATGACACTAAAAATAA
>NC_029790.2:128770332-128774689 GCF_000816755.2 Arachis ipaensis
TAAAAAATTAATTATAAAAAATTAACAAGAATAATAAAAGAAAAAATAAAAAATAAGTTGTATCTTTTGTTAGTGTTTTTATATTTTTTCTGTTAGGATGGATATAATATACACTAATTCAGTGTTTTTAGACACAATATCACTCTTACTGCGTTCTACGCGCTTTCTGAAGATCGCTGCTTGCTCTCTCTCTCAAGCACAACATCTCCTTTTCTATTTCTGCCGCCGGTAACCATAGCTCCATCGCACGCATCTCCCTCTGCATCACCATGCTACACGTGTCTTCCTCAACCATTTTATCGGAACTTATCCAAACTGTAAATTATTAACATCTTCCATCCATCAATTTACAAAGATATATTAAATTATTACTTTATTTTTATTTGTTATCTTATATTTATTCATGATCTTATCTTTATTAGTTCTTATCTTATTCTTATTTGTTCTTTTCTTTTATAGGCAACGCTCTATATATATTTAACTTTACTTTAACAATCAATCAATTAAAAAAATACAAAATACAATTTTTTTATTTCTTTTTATTCTTTCGTAGTTTTATTATTTACACAAGAAAGAGGGGAAGTAAAACTTGCTAGTACTATTGTTATGATTATTGGGAAACATTCCTAAATGATAGATATTAATTTAGGGTCAACATGGATCGGATCAAATCGGATATAACCAAAATTTTGATTTGGTCTGCACTAAAATTATCGGATCGGATCCAATATTCGTAGCTTTTAAGGTTGGATCTGATCCGATACACACATTTGCGGATTGGATCGGATTGAATATCGGATATATCCACAAAACACAAAAATATTTTTAAAATGTTATTTTTATTAAAAAATATCAATAAAATTCATTTTTTCTATTCTTTTAAATATGTTTACTCTTAAAATAATATTAAACATATTTTTTTAAATAATAAATTAAAATAATACAACATATATGATAATTATTAGTTGAAATAAAATATAAAAATAATATTTACTTATTTATTTCTTTATTTTTGCGGATACGCAAATATGCGGATACCTATACAAAATTCGCAATCTGATCCTATTAATGTGTGGATCGGATCCATATCCATAATTTTTGGATCGAATTCGGATAAACACCGCGGATATGCGAATCGGATCTGATTATTCATGAAGACCGCTAGATATTATTTTGATGATTGTGAAACTACTTTTGTCACATGCATATATAGCCGAATATCAATTATTAAACCAAAATATTTCCTCTAAAAAAGATATGAAAAATTAAGAAAATGAACATATTAGTATNTTGTTATCTAACATTAAAAAAAAATATATTACGGCAAAAATGGCAAGTCATAACATCCGTGCTATCCATCCGCACAAACACAAAACATGAAAGAATCACATAATTAGAATGTTATCAATTAGCCAATTTGATTAGGGAGTCTAAGTTTTAAATAATGTAATTTTTACAATTTATATTAGAAATTTGCTAAAATATCGTGTTTTATAAATTATTATTCGATAATATATACCAAATATCAAAAGATATAATTTTTTTTTACCAAAAATATGAGACTCGAACCCACAACCTCTTAATTGAGTATGGGGAGACTATGCCATTTGAGCTATAATTTATTGGCTAAAATTTGAAAAGATATGTGACTCAAAAGATATAATTAATACGTAGAATGGATGTAACTAAATAAAAAAAAAATTTTACAGACTATTTCACAGCGGGTGGAATTAATTAATAAGAGATAGATTTTCGATATTACTAACAGCTTATTCGTTGATAATCTAACCGTCAATAAAAATAATTATCGATACCTAAACCGTTGGTAATATCAAAATGTCTTGTAGCGTTAAAACAACAAATCCCAAATGGTTGTGTATAAGCATTAAGTATAAAGTAGCTTTTGCACTATATATAGATATATTTAATGTAATAACCTTGGTCAAGTCGTCCACATGTAAATACTCCAATTATTAGGGAAAATTATGTCCATAAGCTATGTGTATGAATGTACTTAATTAATACTATTTGGAACATTATGTCCATAAGCTATATATATGTGTATGGATGTACTTAGTTACTACTATTTACTATTCTTAAATTCTTTTAATTACTCACAATAGTATTACTGACAGAGATTTACAAGAAGAAAGAGCTTACAAAAAGAAAAAGGAAAAATAAAATTAACCGAGTTAAATTTCACTTTTATCTCTAAAATTCGTAAATTATATTATTTTAGTCTTTGAAATTTTAATTATTCTAATTTAATCTTTTAAATTAAAAAAAGTGCATCACATTAATCTGATGTCCATTTTCTATCACCAGAACAATAATACTGTAAATGACGTGGCTTACTCTTTACTAACGACTAATATAATTACACTAATTTAATTCTTTTTTTTCCTCTATAACCTAAACCTGAGATTTTATTTTTCCTCTTATTAGATCCTGATTTGGATTATCTTCATGCATGTGCATCTATTTTTGATGCTACTAAATAAGTTATTAAGCATACAATCGTTCAATTCAATTCAATACTTGTTAATAATCGAAAGAAAATAATTGAATTAAAAATGGAAGAAAACACAAACTGCAAGACTTATCGATGATGAAGACGAAGCAGGTGGCAACCTTAGCATTAAATTAGAGCAACAACTTAGGATGGCACGAAGGTTTTGAGGTTACGAGGCAGGCGGTGGAGCTACCTAGTAGAGGTAAGGTGAAAGAGGAAGCGAGATCACTCGGGTCATGAGTGAGAGATGAGGAAAGAAACGTGATGGAAGAAGGAAGAGAAAAAGTTGCTATGGTTTGAAAATGTTGATGTTGCTGGTGCTGGTGTTGTTGTGGTTATGGATGGTGATGGTGCTAGGAGAATTTGAGTTTGAGAGGAGTGGGTGCAAAAAATGAAGTGGGAGTAAAAAGAGTGACGGAAGTTTGTGGAAAGAAAGAAGAGGTGGCAGCGGTGGCGAAAGAGTAGATAAGTAAGCTACGTCATTTACAGTATTATTGCTCCGGTAATAAAAAATAAACGAAGAATCAATATGTGTATTTTTTTTAATATAGAAGACTAAATTAGAATAATTGAAATTTCAAAGACTAAATCATTGCAACTTTTAAATGATAGAAACTAAAGTGGGAAAGTAAAACTAGCTAGAACTATTATTATGATTGTGAAACATTCATAAATGATAGACATTCTTTTGATGATTGTGAAACATTTCTAACTGATAGACAATAATTTTGTCACATGCGTATATAGCCGATAAGTCTTTTGTTGTTCATATTTTATTATATATTATTAGAATGAGAATTTAAAATTTAATATTTAAAATTTAGAATATTAATCAAATATTAATAAAAAATAATAGTTTTTTTATTAATTATATAGCATTGTTCCTAACAAAATAGTAGGTAGGGCAATTCACGATTGATAAGTCAAGGAGGAAGAAATCTACACAAGTCCGCCAAACCAAAATTTGCTTCGTGAATCAACCAAACCACGTTTATATGTAGTTCGAATCAGCTAAATTCGAACTGCATTTACACATAATTCGAATGATGTTGATTCGAATTATACTAAAACGCACATACCTACTAATTCGAATCAACCTGATTTAAATTACACTCACATACGCTGCACATAGTAATTCGAATTGGCCAGATTCGAATTACTCATGATTTAATTCTGCCCATTCTTTTATTAAAAAATTAATAATTTAAAAATTAAAAAATAAAGAAGTCTCGTAATTAAATATTTTGTTAACTTTTTTTAATGCATGAAATAAAATATATATTTTTTTAATTTTTAAATTTATTAATTTTTTTAATTAATTATTAATTTTTTAATAAAAGAATGGACAGAATTAAATCGTAAGTAATTCGAATCTGACAAATTCAAATTACTATGTACAACATGTGTGAGTGTAATTCGAATCACCCTAATTCGAATTACTGTGTATGCAATTCGAATCAGATTGATTCGAATTAGTAGGTGTGTGCGTTTGAGTATAATTTAAATCAACATCATTCGAATTATGTGTAAATGCAGTTCGAATTTAGCTAATTCAAACTACATATAAACATAATTTGATTTATTCATGAAGTAGATTTTGGTTCGGCGAATTTGTATAAATTTCTTCCTCCCTTAGTTTATCAAAGGGAATTGCCCTAGTAGGTATGACAGGAAACTATAGAAATATATTGAGACATAATGTTGTGGCACAAATGGCAAGTTACAACACCCGTGCTATCCATCCGCACAAAAACAAAACATGAAAGAATCACAAAATTAAAATGTTATCAATTAGCCAATTTGGTTGTGTTTTAAGTTTTAGGATTTAAAATTTAAGTTATAAAT
>NC_029790.2:128774714-128790062 GCF_000816755.2 Arachis ipaensis
TACCAAGTATCAAAAGATATAATATAATTAATATATAGAATGGATGTCATTAAATAAAAAAATTAAAATTTTAAAAATTAATTTTATCGACTACTTGACCATCAGTAGAATTAATTAATAAGAAGTAAATTTTCGATATTACCAATGACCGGTAAATATAAATTTTGTTTTTTATTAAAATACATTTTTTATTGACAGCTAAAGTATATATCTGCATATACAATTTTTTTTAAGATTTTTTTAGCAATGCATTTATTACCAACAGAAGAGCCTTCGCTATAATTATTATTTCAATATTACGAAAAATTCGATCGTCGGTTAAATTAGATAGGTTTTTTTTATCAGACCATTTATCCATGCACTTTAATAACAGAAATGCTACACATTCATGTAACCATGTAATCAAACGAACTCAATTCTAAAATAATTCATGCACTTCCAATCTCATTAAATAAACGTGATTTTCACGCGTCCTATACACATGAAACCATTACATTCGTGCTTCATTATGAAAAAATATTCCTTCTTCTTCAAAATACACGAAATTGCTCATTCTCTTCGAATCTCTCTCAAAATCACTCAAACTTCAGTTACCTTTTTTGCGAAAACCACTACTGCAGAAGAATCGCGAGAAGATTTGGCAAGGAACAACCACAAACGAACGAAAACAACAACACAGACTACCAAAGGTATGAGAAAAACTACTGTTCATTTGAAATCTTACAATGTTGCGTTTCTCCTAGTTGCATTTTAGGTTTACTAGATTGATTTGCTTCGTTTAGTTGATCGAACTATTGTGAATGCATTTTTACAGTATAATTAGGGCTTGGAATAAAATTTGTTGTTATTTTCATTCAGTTCAGTGGATAGTGTAACTAGGGCTTTGAAATTAGTTGTTACTCTGTTCAGTACTTCTTTTGCATGGAGAATATTATTCTTGATGATTAAAAGTTGAAAATGATTTATTTTTCACATGAACATTGTTCGGTTCGGTGGCATTCTTTTTCTTTGTTCAAGGTTACTGTGATTGCATCTTTACAGTATAACTAGGGTTTTGAATGAAATTTGTTGTTAATTTCATTAAGTTGAGTGGATAGTTTAACTAGGGTTTTGAAATTAGTTGTTACTCTGTTCAGTACTTCTTTTGCATGGAGAAATACTATTCTTGTTGATTGAAAGATGATCACCATTTATTCGCCACATGGACGTTGTTCGATTCGGTGGCCTTTGTAATTTTTATTCACCAAATGAATGTTGTTCGGTTCAGTGGCCTCTTTTTACTTTCTTCAGTGTTTAACATTATTGTGATAGCATGCTTGTGCTTATTGGTGTATTGAGTGAAGTATTGACCAAATTTTTTCATTACATCAAAACAAAACAAGACAATGGTGACAATGAAAGAGAAGCCGCACTATAACGTAAGCACATTAAATATATTTATCCGCTTTCATTCGAATAATATCTATTTTGTATTATAAATATATCCTCACATTTTGTTTCAAAACTTGCAGAAAACTCATGATTGCAGATGCCAAATAAAGGCAATAGCAACAGTGTTCAGGGATATGACTCAAGAAAAGAAAGATATAGCGGAAGAAATGAGATTTGGTGCACTGGCACATGTCTCATAAATGAATGTCTCTCATGCCCTCTTGAGAGAATTGATTGATCGCTTTGATGAAGACAAAGGATGCTTGAAAACTCTCCATGGGAAAATATACATAACTCCTCGAAAACTAGCAGCTGCACTGGGCATAACCAACGGCGGTAATACAATTTCCCTTCCTGCTTATTTTCAGTTCATTGGTGTATAGAAAATTAAATTGAGCCTTTTTGATTGATTTTTGCTATTAAAATATTGTAGGGAATCGTTTTGCTGACAATGTTGATTATAACAAACCGAATCTGGAAGACAAGGAATGTGCTGGATATGAGCGTTGAAGGGGAGGAGAATCGGAAAAAAATTCAAGAGGACTTTTGTTGTCTTCATACAAAAGTGCTTCTTGCACTCGACAACGGTAAGTGTGGCCTCCCCGATCCATAAGTCCCCGATCTTTCATGTGGACAACATTCGGGAATGGAATTGGGCAAAATATGTGCTCAACTTTTTGATGAAAGGAGTTGAAAACAAAAGAAAGGGAAGGAAACTGTAACAACCACCCTTTCTAGAAACAAAATTAAATTCGAAATTTGAAAAATCAGTTAGGAGATAGGCTTAGAATTTTAAGTTTATGGATAGGAATCTAGTAACCACCTTCCGTTTGAAATTAAAATTATCCCAACCACCCTATCCCCAGATGTATATAAATAGGGGTGCACCTATAGGTGGAAAATCACTCCTCTCAAATACCAAATCCTCTCCATTCTCTCTCTACAAAAAATATATTCTGTGTGCAAACACAAGAGGCAAGCTCAAAGAAGCATTAGAAAAAGGGTAGGAAATTATGCATTTCTCACTTTATGTTGGCACGTAGTATGCTCTAGTTATTTTTCTTCCATCCATGCATGGTTACTATCTTTCATATGTCTCATGGCGTTAAGTACCTTTTTCTCATCCCTTATCCATATTGACCATGTCTATCTATTTTTGTCATTCATAATCTTTGGACTTATGAGTACATACCTTTCTACCATGTTTTATTTAATTATTTATTATATCCTAATTTTATCCGATGCATTTACATGACTTTTCATTATATCATTAATGTTTCTTTAATGTTGAGAGTACATACCTTTCAATAATGTTTTATTTAATTATTTAGTATATCCTAATTTTATCCGATGCATTTACATGACTTTTCATTATATCATTAATGTTTCTTTAATGTTGAGAGTACATACCTTTCTACCATGTTTTATTTAATTATTTAGTATATCCTAATTTTATCCGTTGCATTTACATGACTTTTTATTTTATCATTAATGTTTCTTTAATGTTGAGAGTACATACCTTTCTACCATGTTTTATTTAATTATTTAGTATATCCTAATTTTATCCGATGCATTTACATGACTTTTCATATCATTATATCATTAATGTTTCTTTAATGTTGAGATTACATAACTTTTTACCATGTTACATTTAATTATTTAGTATATCTTAATTTTATCCTGTGCATTTACATGACTTTTCACATCATTATATCATTTATGTTCCTTTAATGTTGAGAGTACATAACTTTTTACCATGTTACATTTAATTATTTAGTATATCCTAATTTTATCCATCTTCATGAATGCTTCTTGTACGACCCTCTTTTATGTATGCTTAAAATAACCTTGATTGTAAATTGAACTGAGGGAATGATCCTTCGGTAAGGGAAGGTGACCCCAAAGACAAGATATCGATATGATCCTTCGGTAAGGGAAGGTGATCGCCAAAACGTTTGGGATAAGAACCTTCAGTAAGGGAAGGGGACTCCCACCTTTTATACCGGTTTGAGCTCAATACCCTCCATGAAAGTTATAAGTTAAGAAAGGAGAAAGCATGAATGAAAAGTTTGATTATTTTTTTTTTTAGATTTATTTATGACTATGTTGATGTTACTTAAGATGTTATCCTTCTATTCTCTTTCTATGTTCTTTCCTTTTTACCTATATGTTTTACGCTTTACAAGAGGTTCATATTACATGCCATATCATACGACGTTCTTTTAAAATTCCGCACGTGGGCTGGAGATAGTTATGGAGGTGTTGCATAGCACTCCTACTGAGACGTTAGGTTCTCATCCCTTTTTCTTTTCCCATACTGTCTCCAGAGGAACATGGCACAGCGGATAGAGACGACGCAGTGCCCCCCGAAGGTAACTTCTGAGTATGACCCCTCGAAGCACGCGTGGGTAGTTACGACCACTACTGCCGTGCTCCAAACTATCTACTTAGATCGAGAGTTCGTGGAAGGAGAACCCCAGCGGCCCGTCGAGTCCTAGTTCATCCCACACAACGGAACCAGATCTTCACTGCGCGAAAAGGTGTTGGAGGAAAACCACGGATACCTCGATTCGAGAATAACTGAAGGGTCCTGATCAAGGATAGGATAGGACACAAGTATGGGAGCCTCTTTGACGAAATTAGTTAGGACGTATTAGTTCCTTTCCTTTGTTTAATTACCTCTAAGCATTTTATTTTGAACCGTACTCATGGATAAGTTTATTATTTCATATTTATTATCGTTTTAGTACTGCTTGTTTTTCTCTTCACACGCACTTCCTCCCTTCCTTGCATAACGATTAAGTTTAGTCTCTTTCTCTATCGAGTGTGGCACCTTATTGAAAGACCCTCAAAGATAGGATATATCTTAGGGTGTTACATTAATGGTATCAGAGCAAAGTCGATCCTAGGGATCCTATCTTAGGAGGTACGACTAATAAAACTTTTCCCTATGGTTAACCTTGAACAGGAAACTTATGGCAAGCCGTGGACGCCCACGTGGCTCGAGCTCGAGCTCATCAAACCTAACAAAGCACATGAAGGAGATGGCCAAGGCAATGAAGGAGCAGGCCCAAGCCACCACTCTGATGGCCCAACAACTGTCCACTGGGGACAAGGATCCCAATATTTCTAGGCTGGAGGTGGGACAGACTCGTACAACTTTTGCTGACTTCAAGAAGATTGGTCCGCTTGAGTTCCGTGGAGCCCTCGACCCTGATATGGCAGAAGAATGGTTGACGGAAATGGAAAAGGTATTCACAATTTTTCCATGCACTGAGGAGCAGCAAGTGAGCTACGCTACCTTCATGCTCAAAGCTGATGTCGAGTTCTGGTGGGATGGAGCAAGACGGTTGTTGGAGGATGTTGGAACAGATATCAGTTGGGTCACCTTCAAAGAAGCTTTCTACAAGAAGTACTTTCCCCTTTCTGTTCGAGAGTCTAAGGAAATGGAGTTTCTTCAACTGAGGCAAGATAGGATGAGTATTGCAGAGTACACAGAGAAGTTTGAGAGACTCTGCAAATTTTCCGCCATGTATAAGGCTAATCCAGATGAAAAGTGGAAGTGTATGAAGTATCAAGGAGGGCTCAGGGCAGAAGTCCTAACCGCTATAGCCCCACTGGAAATCCGGGAGTTCTCCTCCCTCGTTAGCAAGTGCCAGGTGATCGAAGAATGCACCAAAAAACTAGCGTCGGAAAGAAGCAAGGCTTTCAAGAAAAGGCAACTGAATCAAGAATCATCTCAGCAGCCGCCGCAGAAGAAGGCCTTTCTTGAGAAACCTACAGCAAGGCAACCTCAACAGGGCACGGATCGACAGGAACCTCCCACTGATGCCTCACCAAAGACCACCGAACTCAAGGAGTGTGCTTCATGTGGGAAGCAACATAGGGGTAGGTGCTTTGCCAGACAAAATGTCTGCTTCCGGTGTTTTCAGCCGGGGCATATCGCCAGGGAATGCCCAGCAGTTCTCTCACCCCCTGCCAATCCACCACAGCGTCAAGGGCGAGTCTTTTCCCTCAGCAGCAAGAAAGTCCACAAGTCAGAAGATCGAATCGAGGATAAATGCACAATTAATGGAATCCTTTAACCATCCTAGATGATACTGATGCTTCTCTTTCGTTCATATCTCTCTCCGCTACTAGTAAGATTAGCTAACCCATGTCCAAATCACTATGCATCCTACTAATGACCTTTGTCGACCAAATTAGGATGTAGAATTTGGGGACAAATTCTTTTTTCATGGGGTGATAATGTAACAACCACCCTTTCTAGAAACAAATTAAATTCGAAATTTGAAAATCAGTTAGGAGATAGGCTTAGAATTTTAAATTTATGGATAGGAATCTAGTAGCCACCTTCCGTTTGAAATTAAAATTATCCCAACCACCCTATCCCCAGATGTATATAAATAGGGGTGCACCTATAGGTGGAAACTCACTCCTCTCAAATACCAAATCCTCTCCCTTCTCTCTCTACAAAAAATATATTCTGTGTGCAAATACAAGAGGCAAGCTCAAAGAAGCGTTAGAAAAAGGGTAAGGAATTATGCCTTTCTCACTTTATGTTGGCATGTAGTATGCTCTAGTTATTTTTCTTCTATCCATGCATGGTTACTATCTTTCATATGTCTCATGGCGTTAAGTACCTTTTTCTCATCCCTTATCCATATTGACCATGTCTATCTATTTTTGTCATTCATAATCTTTGGACTCATGAGTACATACCTTTCTACCATGTTTTATTTAATTATTTATTATATCCTAATTTTATCCAATGCATTTACATGACTTTTCATTATATCATTAATGTTTCTTTAATGTTGAGAGTACATACCTTTCTACCATGTTTTATTTAATTATTTAGTATATCCTAATTTTATCCGATGCATTTACATGACTTTTCATTATATCATTAATGTTTCTTTAATGTTGAGAGTACATACCTTTCTACCATGTTTTATTTAATTATTTAGTATATCCTAATTTTACCCGTTGCATTTACATGACTTTTTATTTTATCATTAATGTTTCTTTAATGTTGAGAGTACATACCTTTCTACCATGTTTTATTTAATTATTTAGTATATTCTAATTTTATCCGATGCATTTACATGACTTTTCATATCATTATATCATTAATGTTTCTTTAATGTTGAGATTACATAACTTTTTACCATGTTACATTTAATTATTTAGTATATCCTAATTTTATCCATCTTCATGAATGCTTCTTGTACGACCCTCTTTTATGTATGCTTAAAATAACCTTGATTGTAAATTGAACTGAGGGAATGATTCTTCGGTAAGGGAAGGTGACCCCCAAAGACAAGATATCGATATGATCCTTCGGTAAGAAAAGGTGATCGATCGAGATGATCCTTCGGTAAGGGAATGTGATCGCCAAAACGTTTGGGATAAGAACCTTCGGTAAGGGAAGGGGACTCCCACCTTTTATACCGGTTTGAGCTCAATACCCTCCATGAAAGTTATAAGTTAAGAAAGGAGAAAGCATGAATGAAAAGTTTGATTATGTTTTTTTTTTTTAGATTTATTTATGACTATATTGATGTTACTTAAGATGTTATCCTTCTATTCTCTTTCTATGTTCTTTCCTTTTTACCTATATGTTTTACGCTTTACAAGAGGTTCATATTACATGCCATATCATACGACGTTCTTTTAAAATCCCACACGTGGGCTGGAGATAGTTATGGAGGTGTTGCATAGCACTCCTACTGAGACGTTAGGTTCTCATCCCTTTTTCTTTTCCCATACTGTCTCCAGAGGAACATGGCACAGCGGATAGAGACGACGCAGTGCCCTCGAAGGTAACTTCTGAGTATGACCCCTCGAAGCACGCGTGGATAGTTACGACCACTACTACCGTGCTCCAAACTATCTACTTAGGTCGAGAGTTCGTGGAAAGAGAACCCCAGCTGCCCGTCGAGTCCTAGTTCATCCCACACAACGGAACCAGATCTTCACTGCGCGAAAAGGTGTTGGAAGAAAACCATGGATACCTCGATTCGAGAATAACTGAAGGGTCCTGATCAAGGATAGGATAGGACACAAGTATGGGAGCATCTTTGACAAAATTAGTTAGGATGTATTAGTTCCTTTCCTTTGTTTAATTACCTCTAAGCATTTTATTTTGAACCGTACTCATGGATAAGTTTATTATTTCATATTTATTATTGTTTTAGTACTGCTTGTTTTCCTCTTCACGCGCACTTCCTCCCTTCCTTGCATAACGATTAAGTTTAGTCTCTTTCTCTATCGAGTGTGGCACCTTATTGAAAGACCCTCAAAGATAGGATATATCTTAGGGTGTTACAGAAACAGTCCGTTGATGGCTGTATTTTTGTGTTGATGTTGATATACTTTCATGAAACCAAGTTCCCACGCCCGTTCGGACCTGATGCTCCCCTGGCACCGTGGGTGGCCCATTGGACAAAGCAAATGATGCTTGAAAGGATTTCTAGTGAAGCAATAGAACCATTGGTAAATACTCTACTAAAATTCCCCTAAAATTTGGTTTCAAATGCTTTTAAAATACTCTACTAACTAAATAAACTTCTGTTTTAAGTTATAATTAATTTATTTATCCTACTAGTAATTGTTAGTGTGTTCATTTGAATATTTGTGCATTCGGAAATATTTTTCTTGATGATTGTTTGTCACGTATTATTCACCATATGAATTTTGTTCGGTTCGGTGGGCTTGCTCCCTTTGGTTCACTTGATTGTTAATTTGTTCATTTGAATCCTTGTGCATTCAGAAACATTAATCTTGATGATTAAATGATTGTCACGTTTTATACACCATATAAACCTTGTTCGGTTCAGTGGGCTCGCTCCCTTTAGTTCACCTGATTGTTAGTGTGTTCAGTTGAGTCCTTGTGCATGCAAAAATGTTTATTTGATCATTAAATAATTATCATGTTTTATGGCGTTTTATTCGGCACATTAGTATCATTTGGTTAAGCGGGTTGCTCATGTTGATTCAAATGATTGTTATTGTATTTCTCATTAAATAATTGAGTACTTGTTTCTGTTTTAGTGACTTCTGTACAGAAAGGAAAAAAATAATGAAAAAACAAAAACAAGGAAGTTGGATAAAAAAGAAAAAGGAAAGAAAATAAAAAAGAAAATTATCAATCTGGATTCTTCTTTGGAAGAAGAAAGATTTTCCGAATCTGAATCTCAATCTGAATCCGACAAAACACCACCAGCAAAGAGAACAAGACAAAAGATGGTGTTTAAAAACAAAAGCTTATTGAGACGGATTCAGAATCAACAAGTGAAACTGAAAGCATTCCCACGGATTCAAAAAGCAAAAGTGAATCCGAAAACTAGTAAGTTTAATGTTCATATTGATTTCATTTAACTTGTATTTGCTTAAATTTGTTATTATACGCTTGTTCTTATGTATTGCAGAGAAGAAGAAATAGAAAAAATCGGAACAAAGAAAAGAAAACAACCACCGAAGGTGGTTAAAAAACAAACCAAAAAAGGAAGCATGTGTCGACAGATTCAGAGAGCACAAGCAAATCTGAAAGCCAGTAAGTATTGTTCAGCAAATGAATTGCTTTTGGTTCGGTGGTCTTCTAATTTTCAGTTCAGCCTTTTAATAGTTTTTGGTTTGGTGGTGTCTGTCAGTTTCGTTCACTTGATTGTTAGTGTCTTTTTCTTGCTTATATTTTTCTTCGGTATAAATTCAATGTCTTTGTCTGCATTGCAGAAAAAAAGAACTTGAGAAAACACCCATAATAAAAAGAAAACAACTGCAAAGGGTGGCAAAAAAGCAAACACAATCTGACAAGCAGTAAGTTTCTCGAATCATATTTTCTTTTACTTTATTGATGCTTTCGTTTTAGGTTCCTTCAAACTTATTTTATGAACTTTCAAATATGAACAAATAAAAGACAACGATGCAGAAAGAAGAAGACACGCATTGGAGACAATAAGAGAAAAGAGGTCAAAGAAAATAAATGATGGAGCTCAAATAGCGAAGGTTGCTCCGGATCAGTTTGACTCGACGGAGCCACAAAATGATTTGTCTGAGAGGTAAGATTCGGCTTCTTTTACCGAGTTATTTTTCTTTCTTTTCTAACTATTGATAGAACCTTTTCTAATTCCTCTGAATTCAATTACTAATATTTATTTATCATGGTTAGACTGTCGACTGTAAATCTCGGAAGTGAACCACTCTTGCAGACTCAGGGAAGCTCCACATGGTCTGTAAATGCCCAAGACAATACCAAGTAAATTGGTTCGTTGCACTCTTTAATTTCGGTTCGGTGGTTTCTAAAAATGAATTTCATGTGTTTCTAGACCTCTGCTTTTAATCTTGGTTTCTATTTTTAATTTGTTATCTTTTTTTTAGGACAAATACCCCAGAAACCACAGTAAAATATTTTAGAAAAAAGAAAATCCATCCAAGAAAGACTTTTAAAAGTCCACCAGTATAAGTTAAAAATATTTATGTTACTCTTTTAGATTTAGGTAATTAATTTTTGTTTAATTAATCACACGTAAAATGTGTTTAAATGTCACTAGCGCTACACCTGATTCTGAGCTACAAATCATTGAGGTTCGATAAGAAACTCGTTCTGAACCTTTGGAAATGTGAGTTTTTGACTGTGCAGCTTCCCGTTTCTTAGAACAAATTCTAATTATTCAACATTAACTTCTTCCTTGTTTACATTCCTTAGAAATCCTCTTGCATTGTCTTTTCCAAGTTCTCTTCAGGAAGAGTTGATCAATGATGACTTTATCTATGTCCCTTCAGAAAGTCAAACACAACAAACCTCTGATGAAGAGTAAGTTTATAAATATTTATTCACCATATGAATCTTGTTCGGTTCAGTGGGCTCATAAAATACTTTTTATTATTTTTAATAGAATATGATAATAGTTTGGGATCATTATTGAACTGCTTCCTCTTTAATGCAGCAGCCCTTGGGAACCACAACAGCAGCCGAGCAAAGAACCACCGGCACAACAAACTGAACAACAAAAGCAGATTGCTGAGGAATCTTCACCAAGGAATACAGAGCCAGAACCTTCAATTAATGTGTAAGTTTTAATTAATATCATTTTTATTATCTTTGGTCTAGCTGGTAATTAAAATTCTTTTTATTAGAATATGCTAACTCCTTCAAGAGCTTATATGGCACATTCATGGGAGGGATGTGTATCAAACCACCAAATCCCAATTCTTAGACAATGACTTTTTTTTCATTGCTCGTGTTTTAGAACTTATCATGAAGGAGTTTTATCGAGCATCTCAAATCATGAGTTTTCTGTAAACAAACGAGAATCATATAAATAAACTATATTTATACAAGCTGGTCTAAGAAATATGCTCTTACATTATATTTTGGTGTTGCGGGATTCTTGTTTGCCATTTTTACTGTAAGGAATGAAAAATAAGGTTAATAGATAACAACACCACCAGTTACACTTGAATTCACTTGATATACACCAAAATACCAGCCATATACACCTCTATTATTTTTTAGATTACATGACATAATATGAGCTCAAAATGATATTCAGGTCAACTAAACATGCATAAAATGACACTAGAAGCTAAAGGACAATATTCTGTTTCTAGTTACACCAAGGATACGACTACAGAACCAGTTACACTCGAAATCACTTGATATACACCGAAATACCAGCCATATACACCTCTATTATTTTTTTGATTACATGACATAATATGAGTTCAAAATGATATTCAAGTCAACCAAACATGCATAAAATGACACCAGAAGCACAAGGACAATATTCTGTTTCTAGTTACACCAAGGATACGACTACAACACCAGTTACACTCAAATTCACTTGATATACACCGAAATACCAACCATATACACCTCTATTATTTTTTTGATTACATGACATAATATGAGTTCAAAATAATATTCAAGTCAACCAAACATGTATAAAATGATACCAGAAGCATAAGAATAATATTCAAGAACAACAGCATTAGTTACACGCAAATTTACTTGAAATACAGCGAAAGTTTCTATTTATACAAACTCAATTCCTAGAGACAAAACTCAGTTCAAACATGCAAACATGCTCAAAAACACATGAAAATACACATTAAACTATACGCGAAACAGTACGTAAAACAGTTATCACCGATTGAACAATATGATGAGAATAGTAATAACAATAATATGTATTTTAAACCAAGAACACATAATGAATCTACTTAATAAATAGAAGTATGACTATCTAGTGTTTTGCGATCGAAATGAAAAAGACAAAAGTGAAAAACTGGACGATTAGTAAAACAATACCTTGAATAATTTTTTGTCTTTTGTTTATGTGCTTTTTTATGGAGATTTTGAACTTCTCTTGTAGATTTTCTTAATTTTTTGCAACGATTTTAACAGTTTTTTGAGAGATTTCGAGCGTCGTTTGAATCTTCAAGGTTAGTGTTTTGATCGAGAAAAAAAAAACTGTCTTTCATAATCTAAACGCGCTATTGAAACGGTTGAGTGAGTGTGTATTTACACACACATTAATGTGAGAATTGTTTTTGTTGAACTTAAGCTAACTTATATTAACTTGTAAGTTTTTTTTTTGGTGACTGAAATAAACTAAAGAAAGAAAAACAAAACAAATGATCTGCTTAAATAGAAGGATAGTCCTTTTTAAGACTACTTTTAAACTCCTCCCAAGGTGAAGGAAGCTCTACATGAGAAAGTTGTAACTTCATCGCCATCTTTGCCATAGTATCTGCCACCGTGTTTGCATCTCTCATAATCAAACGAAAGTCAACACGCCAATTCTAATACATGATATCTCTTATTTTGAGCACCAATGGATCAATAAATCCAAAACCATCTTGGTGATTAGTAACAAGATTAAATGCTTCCACACAATCCGTCTTACAAATAACATCTCGTTGACCTACATCTCAAGCTAAGAGATATCCTTTCCAAATAGTAAACAATTCCCCTTGAAGAATACTATTACTCTCAATCATTCCCAAACACCCCCTTTGCCAACTCCCATTACAATCTCTAATGACACAAGCAAAACCAACACTATCACCCGAACCAAGATAACTAGCATCACAATTAATCTTGAAAGTACCAATGGATGGGGATTCCAAAAACCATTTAGAGTAGAGGGAAGGGACATACGTTGTAATTCAAAAATATTCCTAAGCTCCTTTTCTGAAGTTAATGCCAGACAAATTAAATCACTTTTTCCGGAGGTCAAGTTTCATGAGGATTAAAGATGTCATTATTCCTTGCTCGCCATATCCACCAAGTCCCGAAAAGAACTTGAACGGATGCTATCTGCTATGATACAAGAACCAGTTCTTCAAATCCAAAGGATGACAAGAAATATCCAACCTATGCCATACAAGCTGAGCTTCTGGGCAATCCCAAATACAATGTAAAACCGATTCCTGGTTAGAAATACATTTTGGGCACCTATCCGATGACGACATCCCTCTTCTAAAGCGAAAACTTACAGTAGGAAGAGCCTCCTTAAGACACAACCAAGCCAAAAACTTGTGCTTTTCCAGAACAAGCTGACGCCAAAGCCAAAGCCAATTCTCCCACTCCTCCCAACCAAAAAGCTTCTTACACAACCATAAGTAACCATTGTGTGAGTCATAGACTTTGGCAGCAGACCCAAACCAATACCAACCCACTTTCGGACCTGCTTGTACATCTGGATTGTAAGAGAGAATATTACCTTTCAGATTTTGAGATAAAGGAGAATAAAGAGTATCCAAATTCCACCTACCAACCGACCAAATATCATGTATCCGGAGATTCGAATCAGAAATGTGAACATAATACATATCGTTAGATAACCGTCCTTCTCTCCTCCAGTTAGAAAACCAAAAATTCTGGTTCAAATCCCCAATACACCAAGCAAACCCATCCTTCAACACTTTCCAAACCTTGCAAAGACTCCTCCAAATGTGAGAGCCCTTGTTCTTAGGACAACTAAAACAGTTATATAGAGATGATCGGTATTTGGCATCCAACAATTAGACCCATAACTTGTTTGGCTGCTGGAAAAAAGTCAAAATTAGCTTCCCAAGAAGAGCAATATTCACACAATAAGGATCTCTAATTCCCAAACCTCCATATATTTTTAGAGTAACCAGTACCTTCCAACTAACAAGATTCAATCATCTTCTATCAACTTGTCCTTTCCAAAGAAAATTCCTCATCATAGACTCCAATTTACTAATGATTCCTTTGGAAAAAATAGAGACCTGCATCTGGTACGTGGGAATAGCGGCTGCAACAGAATTAATCAAGCAGAGTCTACCAGCCCGATTGAGTAATTAAATTCCCTTTTCACCTTGCTAGTCTACTTGAATCTTATCCAGGACACCATTGAAAGCTGAACGGGTCACCCTAGAATGGCTGAAAGTAACTCCAAGATACTTGCCGTCATGGACAAATCTGATAGAGTATACCCCAGTGAAAACCTCTTTCCTTGTTGCAGAGACATTCTTGGAGCAAAGCGCTTTAGACTTCTCCACATTAATCTTCATCCCAGATGCTTTGCAAAAAGTCTCTAAAACCAACATCACATTTTGCACTTGTCTCTTTGTAGCTTTACAGAATAGAAGCAAGTCATCCGCAAACATTAAGTGGGATATTCTTGGTCCCCCTCTAAAAACAACAACTGACTCCCACAAGCCCAAATCAACCTGATAACTAATAAAGCATGCCAATCGCTCCATACGCAATACAAAAGGATAGGGTGACATAGGATCTCCTTGTCTAAGACCCCGGCTAGGAGTAAAACCATTCAGACGATTCCCATTCCAAAGAATAGATAAGAAGGAAGCAGTGACACAATTCATAATCAAATTAATTGTAGGAATAAAAAAACCAAAGTTCTTAACTCTTAAGGGTATGAGCTAAAAACATCCAGTTTGTCAGAAGCTTTCTCTAGATCAATTTTAAAGGCTAGTGTACCTTTTTTTGATTTAGTCTTTTTTATAAAGTGAAAAACTTCTTGAGCAATAATGATGTTGTCAGGAGTTTCTCATTTCAAAATAAATTCTCTTTGAAGCGGGCTAATAATCCCCACAAAATAAGAACTGAACCTATTAACAAGGACCTTCGTAATAATCTTGTAAACTACGTTGTAAAAAAGTTTATATATGTAATGGTACTGAAAACATAAATACTTAAAAAAGTCCTAAAGTGGGACAGGACGATAAGACTTGGTGAGGCACCGACCCAGGGCTTACATCGGACGTTCATCAACATAATTGTAATCAATTTTTTAAGTCTTAATCTACAAATTAATTTCTTCATAAATGACAAAAGGGAGAGCTAACTAGTAACTAATCTATCCGCCCGTCCTATCACTTCAAGTTGAAAATCATTGTAACCAAATGTGTCACGTGTCTAAAATATGAGAAATTTATTAAGTAGCATTTGGAAGAAACACAAAATAAAAAAACTAAAATAGAGAGATAAATGCTGAAAAATAAAGAGTGAAATAAGTTTTAATATTGTATTTAATATAAAGCGAAAGATAGAGATTGAAATAAGAATGAATTTATAATTTAATTTGTACAAAAAATAAAGTTAAAATTAATTAATTGAAATAGGAGTATTTTAAGTATAAAATGTTATTAAAGTTTTAGTCTCTATTCTAAAAAACTCAGTCTCCTGTATTTTTACTTTTTAGAGGTACTTAAATACTTAAATTTTAAAAATAGAGACTGAAATTTTAATACAAGTCTTTAAGCCAACAAATATGATATTGAGTCCCAATCCTTCAATCTCTGTCCCATTACCTCAAAACAAACGCTACCTTATACATGAAAAACATTAAAGTTTTAATTAACTATTTTTTAATTATTTTTCTAATTTTTAAATAAAAAGGTTTAAATCTGAATTTT
>NC_029790.2:128790176-128790676 GCF_000816755.2 Arachis ipaensis
TTATTATTTTTTTTAATAATATTTTCTACTTTATTAAGTTAACGATTAATTCGTCGCATTTAAGGATTTATTGTTGGCCAATAAATTACTACATGTATAAGGTGAGATTTGAATCTCTTAATACTTACTTAACTAGACTAATGAATTAAC
This sequence comes from Arachis ipaensis, assembly GCF_000816755.2. Taxonomy (NCBI): domain Eukaryota; kingdom Viridiplantae; phylum Streptophyta; class Magnoliopsida; order Fabales; family Fabaceae; genus Arachis; species Arachis ipaensis. The sequence continues at coordinate 128,790,327 of NC_029790.2, forward strand.
TACTAGATCAATCTAAATTAATTAATAATGCATTAAAATTAAATACTTAAAAAATATATATACAAATCGTTTAAACAACGGTTTATTGCCAAACAAAAAATTCCTGTGATATTAGTTCTTAACAAGGATTTATGAACAAGATGAAGATCCCTTTTTCAAATACAATTTATTATAAGTACAGTCTTTATAAAATTCAAATAAATCTAACTCTGAAAGGCAGTAGAAAAAGAATAATAACTGGAAATAATGACAAAGATGGTATCTCTTTTGGTCGTTTTATTTGTGAAAAATTTCACATTTTAGTACTTTATATTTTTTTATAAGTAATAGATTATATTTCACTCATGAGG
>NC_029790.2:128790761-128791720 GCF_000816755.2 Arachis ipaensis
ATGAGGAATGATTTTTTTTAAAAAAAAAAAAATTATCTCATTTGAAGCGGGATAGATATGAGTTTATAAAATAAGCGTGGATATAAATTTGGGACGATAAATGAAATACTTGTGGGATAATAAGAAAAATAGTTAATATTCGTAAAATATATGTTTTTTGGTTTTTCATAATATTTTTTAGGTGAAGAACTAATCCATTGAAATATTGAGCTCCATGTAATGCATAAAGCAATATTCAAACTCCCAATATTTATTTAAGGAGACTTAATAAATTAACTACTAAACCAATCCAACTTGATTTAAAATACATGTTTTTATCTATCTCATTGTCATTCCTATTTTTTATCACTACTATCGGTTAACCCATAAATGATAAATCCAAACTTATCCGACAATCAACTTGATCACGATCGTGAATTAATAGGTTAATGGTTCAAATGATTATTGTTGATTGATCGAATCAGTTATATCAAAAGTAATTAATTAATGTATAAAATATAATTTAATTATATGTATGTAATATATTTTATGAAACTGGGTATATTTAACAAGAAGTTAAATAGCCAAGTGGTTTTATTAGTCATTCGTCTTTATTAGTTTCACAATAACCTAGCCAAAGCGGGACTTGAACATAGTATGACTGAGTTTATAAAACTGTAATCAACTGGACTTAATTTTTATAAAATTTTAATTTTGACGGGCTATAGCTCTCCCTTTTGCCAATGAAAAACTGGCTACCACCCTGCTTTGTCGCTGCCACGTCCTTATTCCATCGCCATCACCCTCTCACCCCATTGCTATCTCATTCCATTGATGCCCCTCTCACCCATCGACGTCGTTGAAACCCCTAAAGACTTAGAAGAGTAATGGAAGGAATGACATAAAATTTTATCAAAATTTATTATTTTTTGTCATTAATTAATTTTTAATATTTAAAAATAAAAGATAAAATATATTAT
>NC_029790.2:128791753-128792037 GCF_000816755.2 Arachis ipaensis
TAAATAAAATAAAAATATATATTCTGCACGTCAAAAGAAGAAAAACGAAATTTGCATTGTTAGAATTAAATTGCATTATTTTAAAATAGGTAAAATAATAAGGCATTCAGTACAAAATCAAAATTATATAATACATTATTGCATTCCAAAATCATCTACTACATTCACCTAATCATTTTGTACTTTCAGCCCCTAACTTCTTCTTTCTTAATTTCTTCCTCCTTTGTCTATTCCATATTTGTATTTGAATTTGTTTTATTTGATTTTTTTTTTTTAGGAACTAA
>NC_029790.2:128792475-128797961 GCF_000816755.2 Arachis ipaensis
TGCAGATTCTGATAAATGTGGGTTGAATATATATATAAAGAAAATAAAAAAGCAAAAGAAAATTAAAAGACAAAAGCACAAGTATGAAATCCCATAAACTTTTTAAATAAAATCTAACACAAGTTTTTTTTCTCCAACTTTTCCAAAGAAAAAATTACAATGAGTTTTATTTGAGATTCTCCTTTTACTTAAGGTTATGCAAAAGCCCTTTGTCAAACCAAAATTTAAGTTTTCACAAAGTTGTTTCTTCATTTATTTATTTTTTATTATTATGTATTGCATGTGAATAACCTCTTTCTTTGTTCGTTTTCAAATGTCTCTTGACTTTATTGAAAAGCAAATGTTATTTCAGTTACAATGAAATTTACTATGGTTTTATAACATATGTATGTATTAGAAATGTCTTAGGATTAAGTTTCCTCATACATCATTGAATTTCCAAATCCAAACTCTAAAAAGTCAACTTTTATAATTTTTTTTTTATATTTTTCCATGATAAAAAATTATCGATGACTCTCAATATCCTCATACGTTATGATTGCCGTCTCTTAATAAGATGATGATAAAATAGGATATAGACCACTCACCAACTGTCGGTAAGACAAACTAGAATTAACATTTTAATTTTCTAATAGTGATGCAAAATTAATTAGTTATAACTAGGTCCCAGACAGATATGTTTTTTCTTGAAAAATAGATAAAGTTAACATTAGTTAACACAAAAAAATTAAAATGGATTAAAGAGGAGGTTTTCTAAAAGTTATAAGGGAGGAGAGTGTACATTTTATAAATAGAGAGGAGAGGAGTGTCAATTTAGCATGTTGTCAGGAGAGGGAGTGTCATTTTCTCAAAAAATTATTGTAAAGACATCATACATTACATTGTTTTAGAAAGTTTATCACCTAATAAATAATGAGCCAGTTTTTTAGCAAACTAAAAAAGATCTATGGTCATTAACAAAATTTTCAAATAATTATGCAAAATATTAACTAAAAATAGAGAAAAAAATAAGAGACAAGATATTATATGAGAGGATATAAAAAAATTTATGTGAAATTAATATTAATTTATAAATATAAAGAGAAATCAATATAAAAAAATGAATTAAATTTTATTAATCAATTTATATCAATTAAGAGTAAAGTATCGTTTTTATCCTCAACGTTTGGGGTAAGTCTTATTTGTGTCTCTAACGTTTAAATCGTTCTATTTGTATCCTTAACGTTTATAAAAGTGATTCAATGTTATCCTACTATCAATTATACTAACAAATCAGATTATATTTTTCAATTTTTCTCACTTGAATGTATTCATTCTCAATTAAGTCTCACTTGGATGTGTTCGATTTTAATATTATACCCACTATTTGTGTTTAGATTCAATTATGTTCCTAGGAAAGTGAATTATGTAAATGTTGTAGGAATTGGTTTCAACATTTGATGAGTTATTTTTCGGAGTAGATCATCCATTCTATCACAGACATTTGTATTCTAATTTCAAGAAGAAATTTTTAAAACTCAAACTAAAGCGCCCATGATGTGTAATTGACGTAGGATAACATTGAATCACTTTTACAAACGTTAGGGATACAAATAGAACGATTTAAACGTTAGGGACACAAATAAAATTTACCCCAAACATTAGGGACAAAAACAATACTTTACTCTATCAATTAATAAAAAATAATATTAGTATTAAAAATATGGAGTAACCTCAGGAGCGGAGCTAGCTAGGCCTAGGATGATTTCTAAAGGGCCAATATAAAAATCATCACTTTAGAAGGAAAGAAAAAATAAAATTATAGGATCAATGTAAAAATTAAGGAACAAAATAATAAAATTAATTAGGGACCAATATAAAAATTAAAAAATTATATGCACACAAGAAATTTCTAAAGGGCCAATATAAAAATCATCACTTTAGAAGGAAAGAAAAAATAAAATTATAGGGTCAATGTAAAAATTAAGGAACAAAATAATAAAATTAATTAGGGACCAATATAAAAATTAAAAAATTATATGCACACAAGAAATTTCTAAAGGGCCAATATAAAAATCATCACTTTAGAAGGTTTTACAAAAAAAAATTACTACTTAAAAATTAGTTATTTGTTAGAAACAAGAGATTAAACTAAAGAAAAAATGGTATATTATTGAGTATGTCACAAAGATATAATACATAGGGATATATATAGGTGTTAGAAGAATTAAAGTAATAAAAGCATACAATATTACAATTAATATACAGATATTCTATATAAATATAAATGATACTAATGATTAGATTCTAATTATTCTCTAACATCTCCCCTCAAACTCAAGTGGGAGTTAAGGATACCATCTTGAGTTTGGATATATACTAGAGTCCGAAACGAGTAGGATGATGAGCCTTTGTGAATATATCAGCAGTCTGATCTAGAATTCTAACAGTGACGAGGCAAATACATCAATAAGGAGACGTTGCCAGACAAAGTGACAATCTATCTCAATGTGTTTGGTGCGTTCATGAAACACATCATTATGCACAATCTGAATAGCACTGTGATTGTCACAAAAAATATCGGTTGGGGATGACTGAGGAGCACCCAAGTCTGCGAGAAGCCAACGAATTGAGACAATCTCAGTAGTGGTGTTAGCGAGAGCACATTATTTAGCTTCTGTGCTTGATCGAGCAGTGAACATTTGCTTCTTAGCTCACCAAGAAATGAGAGCGTCACCAAGAAACAGACAATAATCAGTAATAGAACGACGATTAGTGGGATCACCAGCCCAATCAGCATCTGAATACGCCTGAAGAGATAAAGATGAATGGGCAGAAAAATAAAGGCCATGAAATAGAGTGCATTTGATGTAGCAAAGAATGCGAAGAACTACCGCATAGTAAGTAGTACGAGGAGCTGATAAGAACTGGCTAAGAACATGAACTGAATAGGCGATGTCTGGTCGAGTAACAGTCAAGTAGACGAGACCTCCAACTAACTGTCGATAAAGAGTAGAATTATCCAAAACAATGCCATCCATAGGTGTAAATCGAATATTAGGCTCAAGGGAAGTAGACTCAATGCGACTATCTGTAATCCCGATGCGAGCAAGAAGATCTAAAGCATACTTAGCTTGAGAGAGATAGATACCATCATTTATGAATATGACCTCGAGACCAAGAAAATAACTGAGAGAACCAAGATCTTTCATCTCAAAAGTATGGTGAAGGGAGGTTTTGAGATAAGAGATACCATCAACATCATCTCCCATAATGATCATGTCATCAACATACAAAAGCAGAAGAACAACTCCACGTTCACTTTTACAAATAAAGAGAGCATTCTCATGAGGACTGCAAGTGAAACTGAGATTGCATATAGTGGTGCTAAACTTGTCAAACCATTTACAAGGAGCTTGCTTAAGACCATAAAGGGCCTTGCGAAGGAGACATACTTTACTAGAAGGACAAGGATAACCCGGAGGTAGTTTCATATAGACCTTCTTTTTTAAATTCCCATTAAAAAATGCATCTTTACGTCCATCTGATTAAGAGACCATTTTTTTTACTGCAGCAATGGCAAGGAGAGCTCGAACAGATGTGAGACGAGTAACAAGAGCAAAAGTCTCTTCATAGTCAATGCCATACTCTTGCGTACAACCTTGAGCAACCAATCGTGTCTTATAATAGTCAATAGAACTATCAAAGCGAGTCTTTATCTTGTATACCCATCTACTACCCATAACTTCCTTATCAGAAGGAGGATCAACTAAATTCCAAGTGTGTACTTTTTCAGGTGTCTGGATTTCTTCCAGCATTGTTTGCTGCCAGTTTGGATTTGTGGAGGCTTCTCTGAATGACTTAAGTTCATATTGATGAAGAATAGTAGAAAAATAATGATAATCAAGAAGATGAGGAGGTAGATTTCTTGCCTTAGAGGAACGAGTAGAAGGAGGAGGCATGACGGCAGGAGTTGGAGTATCGTCCAGTCTGGAATCATTGAGAGATGGAGAAGACGGAAGAGTAGGAGGTTGTAGAGGTTGACTCAAGGTAAAACATGTAGAACCATCACTAGAAAAAAGATCAATATTGGGATTATTGAAAAAGGATGACTGAGTAGGAAGAATGGACTCAAAGGAGGAAAACCGAGAAAACATGTGATGCTCCCAAAATACAACATGAAGAGATATACAAATAAGTCTAGAGAGAGGATCCCAACAACGATAACCCTTTTTTTCAACGTCATAACCAAGGAAACAACATATGCGAGCTCGAGGTTCAAGTTTATTATATTCATGAGGTTGAAGAATGACAAAACAGACACAACCAAAAACTCAAAGAGAACTGTAATCTCGAGAGGTATGATAAAGATGCCCAAAGAGAGTAATGTTATCAAGGATAGAAGAAGAAAGTCTATTGATAACATGAACAGCAGTAAGAATAGCTTCACCACAAGTACGCTCAGAACTAAGGGTGTTCGCGGTGCAGTTTGGTTCGATTTTTTAGAGAAAAGTAATCCGATCCAATCGTTTAATTAAACTGCAGTTCGGTTTGGTTTGGTTTGTTAACTAAAACCATCTGAACCAAACCAATTAAAATCAGTTTGGTTTGGTTCGGTTTGTTCAGTTTTTCAGTCATTAGAAAAATGTAAAATTATAGCCATCCTTGCCTAACAAAATTAAGCCATAATACGAGAGCCATATGAATAATTGTATGCAAAACTTAAGCTGGTAAAGAAATTGACTAAATCATAGCAATAAGAATAAGGGTGGTGGAAAGCAACAACTATTATCAATCAATCACTACTTCTATATGTTGTACATGTATGAGGTGATTTAAAACTGTCTTTCAAAAAAATATTATAAAAATATGAATACTAAAGCAACATGGTATATGCTGATTATGTTTTACAGCTCAATCATTATTATCTCTAATGACTAAATTCAGCAAAGAAAGGGAACCATGACTAGATAATAATATATATACAAGAAAAATTAAATAAATAATTAGAAACATATCAAAATTACAACAACACTAAAATTAAAATAACATAAATTAGAACAGCAAATCATAAAATTCAAATTAGATAATTAAAACAAGAACACTCAGAACAATTTTTCAAAAAGAAATTATCTAATAGCCACAAATTTTTAAATTAGAGAACTACAAATTATCAAAGCTACAAGAACAAATTAGAAAGAACAGGACCAAGAATCCTAAACTAAAAGTCATAATAGCAAAATAAAATTAGAACTAAGAACAAATAACCAAATCCAAAAAAATTAGAACAAATAATTTACTTGAGAGGCATCCCTATTCTAGATGCAGAAAAATGCTACTGTAGCGCAAAAGACGATGGACGATGTCTTTGAAGTGTGACTGACGAGCGATGAGTGACGATGACGGCGGCTTCACCTGCGATGGAAGGAAAGGGAGAGGCTGCGACTGCGAGGGAGCGAGGGACGGAAAGGGAGAATTTGCGATGCGAGGGAGGGAAACAGCGACTG
>NC_029790.2:128798798-128802259 GCF_000816755.2 Arachis ipaensis
ATCATTTCAGGTTCTGTGATTAACCATGATTGAACTACTAAACATAGACATCCCAACATATATATGATTTCCTTACAATTTACAAAGTACAAACCACACACCATAGTAATTTTCTACACAATGAAGCCTCAATTTTCCACCAAAAACACCAAACGAAAGAAACCTCAATTTCACCAAAAACACCACACACAATGAACACCAAAAACCCTCCAATTTTCCACGTCACATGAATTTCACCAATTGAAACTACAAACACAAATTACTAAAAAGAAGCATTCATCAGAGATACACGCATTCAAATAATAATAGCAAGAAGAAGTGAGATTAGGATGAAGAAAAGAATACCTAACAATATTCATGTGCTGCATTTCCTTGAGGAGAGAAATCTCGCGAATTGCAGTGCTAGGAACGCCTTCATTCTCCTGCTCAAGGCGAATCTTCTATTTTACAAATTAAAACAGCAGCACCAGAACAGCAGGAAGGGAGAGGCTGCGAGAGCGAGGGAGGGAAAGGGAGAAGTTGCGACGCGAGGGAGGGAAACGGCAACTGTGAACTGCGAAAGGAGGGAGGGAGGGAGAGAGGACCGCGCCGAGGTGCTGTCCGCGAGGCTCTGTTCGGCGAGTTGGCGACGGTGAAGGAAAACGCTGCTGGGAGGAAGGGGCTCGACGGCTGGGGCTTGGGGCTTGGGGATTGATGTTCCTTCGTTAGAGAAAGACTGTGAGAGACTAAGAGTGGTGCTCCTAGGTTTAGGCTATCTAGTGTTTGGGCCTTTTAGGGTTTTTTAAGTGACTGGTTCAGTTAGGGGCTTTAGATCGAAAACCAACTGTGATGGGAGGAAGGGGCTCGGCGGCTGGGGCTTGGGGATTGATGTTCCTTCGTTAGAGAAAGACTGTGAGAGACTAAGAGTGGTGCTCCTAGGTTTAGGCTATCTAGTGTTTGGGCCTTTTAGGGTTTTTTAAGTGACTGGTTCAGTTAGGGGCTTTAGAGTCAAAATCGAAAACCAAACTGAACCGCAAGAAAAATAGCAAAACATGATTTTTTCGATTTTTTGTTTTTGGTTTGTTTGGTTTTCGATTTTTCTGGTTTGGTTGATCAGTTTTGTTCGGCCTGTATCGGTTTTCAACACCCCCTACTCAGGACACGAAGAAGAAAGAAGCATTGCACGAACAGAGTCAAGAATGTGATAGTGTTTGCGTTCACCTCGTCCATTTTGTTGAGACGTACCAAGGCAAAAAAAAAACTCAGGAAAAGTACCCTGTCGTTCTACAAGAAAGGTTAAAAGTTTGGAATCACGGTATTCCATAGTATTATCACGTTGAAAAACCTTAATGACCTTGGAAAACTGAGTTTTAATCATAGTGGCAAAATTAATATAAACTTGAGGTAGCTCATGGCGATTAGTCATCAAATAAACTCAAGTAAAGCGTGAATAATCATTAATGAAAACGAAAAAGAAGTAAGAGAGGAATTATTCTGAAAAGACAAAGCAAGTTGTTTGGCAGTTTGACAAGAAATGCAATCAAAATACTCTTTTTTAACCTGACCCAAAATACCATGAGACACAAGAGGACGCAATTTTTCTAAGGAGCTGTGGGCAGGATGGTGATGCCACAAGTGAATGGTAGATGGAGAAGAAGCATCACAGAGATTTGGCACAAGAGGAATATGAAGATTCTCGAGTTCAAACAATCTTCTAACCTTACATCCAGTCCCGATGATTTGTCCCATCCGACAATCTTGAACACGACAATCGGAAATGAAAAAATTGACATCAAAATTGAGATCAACAAGTTGACCAACAGAAATAAGATTGAAGTTAAATTTTGGAATATAATAAGTATCATGGAGATTAAGAGTTGACTGGGAGATAGAACCCTTGTGTATTGCACGCAAGAGGGAACCATTAGCAGTATAGGCAGAAAGTACATTTGTAGTGGTTGACAAAGACGAGAAAAGATGATGCAAAGGAGACATGTGATTAAAGCAACCGGAGTCAAATTACCATTTAGAATTACCTAGAGGAGTCAAAAAAGCAACAGGACTATTACCAGAAAGGGAGAGAAGATGCTTAAGAAGAGATGCAATATCAGATAAAGAGACAGAAGACAGGTTGAGAGGAGCAGAGGTGGTAGATTCAGTAGTAGCAGCAACAGCAAGAGCAGACACATTCTTGGAGAAGTTGGGATGAGAATGATACTTGAGGTGATCAGGATGTGGTGGGCAAGTAGGACAGATAGTAATAAAATGTCCCGAGAGCTTTCAGTAATGGCAGAACAGTTGTGGACAATTGTAGCTAATGTGACATTTTTGTTGGCATTTACGATATTCAACAGAAGGACAGTTTGAGAAGAGGTGCCCAGAATGGTTACAGTTTTGATAAAATTTACCCTTTCTGTCTGTGACAGCAAAATCATTTGAGTTTTCCATAATAGTAGAGACAAAGATCAAAGAGAGGAGAGAAAACTGCAAATCTGAGGCTGAAAATGAGCAAATAGATGGCAAAATTGGAAAGAGCTCACCAAAAAATCTTAGGGAGGGTTTCACTGTCTGCCACGTTAGATGCCACGTAAGCAGCCACGTCAACAGGAAAAGGCGACATGTGGCAACACGTGATAGGAGAAGGGAAACGCGTCAGCGCTGAGGCGGACAGGGAGGTGGCACGCGGGTCGGAGAGGCGAGCCGGGTCGGGTTCGACGCGGGCTGGAGCAGATCCGCAGGTGTTTGCTAGCTTTGACATGTGGCGCTATCTGATGCCATTAATCCTGGGCGTTGATCCAACGGTGCTGGATGGCGTCTGGAGAGAGTCACCTAAAACAGACAGCGATATTCAAGTGGCGCGTGAGAGCATGTTCGGCGGTGGCAGGCGACGAGTCTGGAGGCGTTAGAATCTTGACGACGAGGCAAACACACTGGTGGCGGTGGTGACAAACCAAAGCGTCAGAAAAAGGTAAAAAAAAAACGAGGGTAAAAAGCATTGTCGAAAGAGAAAAACAAAAGGGCTATGAACGAATTTTCATGGGAAAAAAAGAAACTTATTCTCTTGATACCATGTTAGAAATAAGAGACTAAACTGGAGAAAGGATAATATATTATTGAGTATGTCACAAAGGTACAATACATATGGGTATATATAGGTGCTAGAAGAATCAAAGTAAGAAAAGCATACAATCCTACAATTAATATACAAATATTCTATATAAATATAAATGATACTAATTAATCTAAATTGTTAGTATGTATTTTTTTTAATTTTTATTCTCACAAAGATAATTTCAATATCTATAATAATTCTTTGTAGAAAATGACACTTTTTTTTATTAGATGTCTAAATAATATTTTTTTATTTCTGAAATATACACTTCTCTAATCTCCTTAGCAAAAGTTAAATGACATACATTTTAATTTATTTAACTAAAATACTCTTTCATAATTATTTTTGTATATAAATTAGTGATAAGTAT